>NW_026562609.1:0-115869 GCF_027474105.1 Poeciliopsis prolifica | reverse complement strand
AAGTTCTGACCTTTTTTAGAATGTTGACTTTTTTCTAAGAATTCAGATTTTAATCTCAGATTTCTAACTTTTTTTTCTGATTTTTTTATTTTAACCTCTGAATTGTTTATTGTATAACAATATATTATATTGTTTTCATAATTCTCACTTTCACCTCATAATTCAGAGTTCTGACTTGTTTCCGTGATGCAGTGTTTTGGTTGGCAGGCTGAATGTTTTGGAGCGGGAACTCACTTACCTGACTGAGCTTCATCAGAGGGAAACATCAAACTTGAAAGAGGAGATAAGCAGCACAAAGGATATCATTGACTTTCGGTATAATGGCAGAGCACAGGAGTTTTCTGTAAGCAACCAGTAAAGGTTTTCATGTGTCACTCAGAACCATGTTTCACTTCCTGCCTTAATACTCCAGATTCTCTGGAAATTCCAATTCTTTCTTCATAAACTGTACCTTTAATGCCCTTAGGTATTAATTGGTATTAATTCTCAAAGAATCCGATCTTGCTTTAATCCTGGAAATGTTCTTCCGGTGTTAGAAGTCTGACTTTGTAACTGCCTTTATGTTGCTCTGAAGGTTCAGGTCTGAGTGCATCACTACATCCAGACTGAAGGCTGACCTTTAGCTTCCAGCTGTAATAACTGAAGTTGTGTGGTGACACTAGATTGTTCCTCATTAGATCCAGAGAAAACTTCAGTTTTGTTTCCGTTCTAATTAAACATTTGATTTTTCTAAAATGTTCAGTTTGAGGTTTTGATGCTTCAGTAAAAGAGGAATATAGTTTGAAGCTTTTTCTACAACCATTTTTTATGGGGTCTCAATATGACTGAAAAACTATTAAAGTCGACTTTAATAGCTATTGATTTTTTGTTGTTGTTTTTTAATATCTGAAATACGCCAAACTGGTGGTGTGATCTTTTCTGTTTTGTCCACAGTTTTTGTTCCACACCATTGTGTTTTATTTGTAAGCAGTTTCGAGGCACAACATGAAACTGTTGCTGCGCAAGTCACTCAAAAGGTTGTTCCTCGGCAACCAGAGTGAGTGAGTTGCTAGGTAACCAAAGAGCGAGTGAGTTAGTTGATTCCACTCACCAAGCTGAGCTAAAAGCGTTTCCAGATCTAATCGGTCCTGATCTGGGAAATTATTGAGTATTTTATCAGTTTATTAGACATTGATAATGTGTCTATTGCAAAATTATCTTTTCTGTCCTGTAGGTGGCGTTGGACAAATGCCAGAGCCATCTCCTGAAGATGGAGCTGCAGCATCAGCAAGAGTTGGATATTGAGAGACACGAAGACCACACAGCACGTCTCATCATCGAAAAGCTGATCAAAGCGCTGCTTGTTGTGATGTCGACCATCTTGGTGTTTGTGTGCACACTGAACCAAGTCATCTTGTTTTTCAAGTCATCCAGACACATCCTCTATGCTGGGCTCCTGGCTGTCTTCATATTTCTCCTCTTCAAGTACTGGAATACCAGTACTCCAGTTAGCTGACTGGAGTCCAATGAGACGCAAAAAATAAACCCTTTTGAAGGCAGTCAGCATTTATCTTATTGGTATCAATCCAGCTTAGAGTTTAGCTTGGACTTCCTAGTTATTGACAAACACAAATTGTTTAAATAATTATGAAAGTTCACTGTAGTTTTAATTGATCAGATATCCAAAATCTGACCTTGTTTTCTCCAGCGCTGACGTTTTGCACAAGTTTAAACCACCAGGGGGCGCTGTGGTCAGTCCACTGCTCTCCAACATGTTGGCTCCTGCATTAGCTGGGTCTTTGTACGACGGTGTATTGGAAAACCAAGTCAATATCCCCCAAAAAACTCTGATATTTTAAGTATACTTCTCAGATTTTATTTTGAATTTTTTCTTGAAAAAAATGCCAATATTCAGGTTAGCAGGCTTGGAGGTAATTAATTTTTCAAGAAGTTTATTTTTTAATTCATAGGAACATTTTAGGAACGTTTCATCCCTCCAAACACGACAACTGTTTCCAGAACTGCTCTCTTTTTGCTCATGGATCTCACAGATTATAAACAATCCAGGCCTCCTGTTTCCAGAGGTCCTGATCTAAATCCAAGCAAATGTTTCCCAACGGGGAGTGAGACATCACTTCATCATTCCTTTATAGTGATGGAATGAATTTTCCCACATACTGCTGTGTTGTGAGGAACATTCACAGGCTGCTAAACCAAACAGGGAGGAAATGTTCTGTCTGTGCTTTAGTTTTATTGCTCAGATCAGAATGTTTTGGCTCAAACAGGCACAACAAGACGGCCTGCAGGACTGATATTATTCTTAGTTTGCTACTTTGATTACAAATACCAGATGTATATGTTGGACCTGCATCACTTTCAGTATGTCAGTTTTAGTCTAATTGGTTATGAACTTTTCCCTTCCACATGAACATTGACTTTAGACTGTCTTTAAGCAATTCATTTCATTTTCAAAGTAATTTCTGCAACTTTTGAACATCAAGCATTGCAAAAATAATGGTAAGGCAAAAAAGATGTTTACATTTAGGAAACCATACCTGAGCTTTAAAGACCAAATAATGTCTTTAAAATGTTTCTGATCACTAGAGATAGATAATCTGAGCAAATAAAAATGCAGTTTTTAAATCATGAGTTTACTTATATTTGAAAAATGTTTTCCAAACCATTCTGACCTTATACAGAAAGCTAATAGTCTCCTAAGTATATTAGTGTTTGTCTTTACTGTCACTCTGGTGGAAATACAGTATAATTATTTAACTCAGACCCAATGGAGAGTTTCTGAGGATGAACTGCCTGTTTAAAATATCTCAAATGGATTCTACAATGCACCTTTATTTAGTTCTTAACCCATTCGGATGGGGCCTCCTGGTGTTCTTCAGGTCATTATTGTGCATAATAACTAAGTCCATGTAAGCTAAAAGTCATTAACTTACATCTAAACATCCTGCGGGATTTTCTGTCATTCAGGCAGCAAAGTTCTGTTCATGTTTGAGCTGTTTGGTTGCTGGAAAGAGTCAGAAAAGAAGCAGACGAATGAAACCAGAACCACATATTATCAGCACATATTTATTTTGAGAAGCCATGATGGAGTATCTTTTCTGACATAACTGAAACTCAGCTGAGGTTTATAATAAGACTGATAATTGTATTTACAAGAGTTAAACTACATCAAATAAATGCAACACAAGAATGAGGACAGACAGACAAATGAGAAATGCAGTTTAAACCAGTTTACATAACGGTTAAATAAAATAAAGAAACAAACAAACATCCAAGCCTTTGAATGGAAAGTTGAGTGGAAGAAAAAACAATGTATGCGGATTAGGGATAACTGGTGAAACCTAGAATAAATCAAATAAAATGACTTTTTATTCATTTCATATAAAAAGTTTATTTGATTATTAATAATTTGATGTATTGAGGTATATAATATAGACCAAGCGCAGTTGTGAGACAACAAAGCGTGACAATATCTCAGGGTTTGTCTCTGACTGTAAAAGTACAGCTCGGTTTTTGAGTGCACATTTGTCTGTTCATCTGTTTTTGCACATTCACAGTTACTGACTTCACATTCCCATAGGAAGTGAGTGGAGCTGCTCTCGGCCAATCAGACTCGCGGAATACGCTCCGACAACAAACAAAAGATCGAGCCTAGCCGAGCTTATTATACTTTAGTCGATCCGCCTGGACTAACGCTTTTGTTACTTTGCTGTTCAACCGGACCTGTTCGTCTGTGTCTCAGCCGCTCTCATCAGATCCTTTCTTGCAGATATTGTTCCCCGTAGTGTCTGTGTTGTGGCTTTGTGTCAGCTAATGTCAACCTGAGCCATTTCAGCGATCAGTTCGGCTAAACACGTTAGCCAGGTTAGCTTCTAGGCTAACCAGCTCTGGCTGCCTCAATACGAACCAGCGAAGCCAGTTAGCTTAGCCTCCTAGCTAGCTAGCTTTGCTAACCCCCTTTAAAACTCGACACTGACCGACTCCAGCGGTTCTGGCTTGTTACTGACAAGCCACTTCACTAAAAGCCGTGTGATAGCCATGTCTGGACAGTCGACGGGCTGTGGGTTTCTGATGTCGGTCGTTGTCCACGGAGACTCGGCTCTGAACGAGCAGGAAAAAGAGCTAAACCAGCGACTTCGACGGCTCTATCCGGCCGTTAACGAAAACGAGACCCCGCTTCCACGCTCCTGGAGCCCGAAGGACAAGTTTAGCTACATTGGACTGTCCCAGAACAACCTCCGCGTTCACTATAAAGGTATGACAAAAAGACACATTCAAGTTTGTCACTTTATTTGGCTTATGCTAACACGCTAGCTTAACTTCACAGCTAGCTTAGCTAAGGCAGCTGCTGTTTGTGGCTAAAAACAAAGTAGGCTGGATAGCCTGATCAACAACAAGGCGGAGAGGACATCTTGCAACCCGACCAGCTGGCGAGGTGCAGCCGCTGCCAAAATTCACCTCCCTGCTCGTTAGCTTCGCTGTTACCAATTTACCAGCCTGCCAACCCCATTAAATGTCTCCATGAGCTTCATGTGCTGACAGTGCGTCGACCTATCACGTTCTTTAATAAATAACCTACCAGAATAAACATTTTTGATTGAATAAGACAGAGGTGATTACAGACTGTATCTGTTTCAGACAGGTCAGAAAAAGCAAACTGTAGCAGGGTAAATTAGCATTACAGGTTGATTAGAAATGTGAGAAAATAGTGTCAAATGTCGAAGTTAGGTTCAGGCCTCTATGATGACATGTTAGATTAGTTCCTTGCTGCTGAGGGTTTAATATCAAGTGTCTTGTCTGACATCCTGGTTGGACTAGTTGTCTAGCAAAGCTATCATAGTGAAGGTTTTAGGTGTAGGCCTAGAAGAAAAGGCTAGTGCTTAAAAAAATAGGTGCAACTGTGCTTCCTGGGTGTGTTCTGCTATTCCGGGCCTCTATATATATACACACACACACACACACACACACACACACACACATATCCTCTTCCTTGTTGCAGCCAGAATATTTTCCCCCTTTCCACAACAAATTCACTCCAATCCTGCATAGCAAGCTTGCAAATGTTCAACATCCTTACACACAATAACACAAAGCTTGTATTATTTTTGTCTTCAGGAAGCAAAGCATATTTCCAGATTTAAATCTGCAAGTATCTGCTGATTTGATATAAAATAGTTTTGCAAGTCATTAGTTCTAATTAAACCTATTTGTTTAGGATATGCTTTAGAAAGCTTTTGTTGATGATTTAATCTAATAATTTACTAAGCCTTTTGTCAAATCTTAAGGTTTCACTGTTAAATATCAATTTACAGTAAAATTATCAGAAAAGCTGGGAATCTTGGGGAAAAAATTAGTTTTCTCGTGTGTACTTATTCTCTAAACAAGAAATCAGTTAAGAAGAAATTGATCCTTCTAGTGTTTATGCTAAATAGCAGCATTTTTGTGTTGTATTTGGTAATATAACACTGTTGAATCATCAAATTGACTACATAAATGCACTGTAAATAAAAATCATTTGCTTTCACCATATCTTGTAGAGATTGAAGTAAATATTAAAAAAACTATTATTTTATCAACTTAATACAATGAAACAGTTTTACTACAGCAAAAACAAATCTTGCTCTCATTCCTGGAAGAGTGCATATATGTTATATTTACTGGAAAGATTCAAATACTTTAATTATTTATTCATTTGGAATGATTCTTTAATGTGACTCCATCTCAGAAGCTTTGGAGAGGAGAACTAATCTAAAAATTTGCATGTGGGATTAGATATTTTATTGCAATCTGAGCCTGGAGCAGAGCTCACATTTACTGCTTATAGAAGGCAGCTTCCTATGATATGAACATTAAATCCTCTCATAATGTAATTTGCGTTTAAGTGATTTAATTGCAAAAAAAAGAAAAGAAAAAAGCAAAACAAACAAAGCAACCACCTGAACTGTCAATTTAGCTTATATTTTGTTGCTTCCGTCATTGCGATGACTCTGTAAGTTGGGAATATTTGTTGTCCACATATTGCAGGGGTTTCAAACTGCTCCTGTCTAATATTCAGCCGTGTAAACATGGCTGATATTTGACCCATGCTGATGCACTCATCCAGATGCTTGAGCTAATGTTAGCTTTAAAGACTGCCAGCATGAGCGGGTTCACAAATCAGACCATACATGACCTCATAACCTCAGCCACGTCTTACAGAGAAAGTTTATTATTTTAAATAACCAGTAAATGAAGCATTGAATCTGACTTTCTCCTGGAATCTCACATTTTCAGCAAAGACAGAAGAAAATGATTAGAGATAAAGGAACCAGCGACAGTAAGAAATAATTTTCTTACTGGTTTTTAATTTTCATATAGGTTTTTGGTTATTCTGCAAAACATTTATATTACTTCCTGCTCTGATTTAAAGGTTTATTATTGGTTTGGCTCCGTGTCCGAACTGGAATGACAGGATTAAAGCTGGATCAGATATCTGTGATCTGAGTTCCTCGTTAAAAGTGAGGATAACAATTCAGTGATCAATTTAAATCTGCATACAGTCCCTCTCCAGGCTTTACTGTAGTTGAGAAGCTATTCATCTTTATTTATAAGGTGACCTCATATACATTTATTTTAATAATAAAACATTGTTTACTCCTTCTAAGGTCATGGGAAGACCCCTAAGGATGCTGCGTCTGTGCGAGCCACCCACCCCATCCCCGCCGCCTGTGGCGTTTACTACTTTGAGGTGAAGATCATCAGTAAAGGCAGAGACGGGTAAGAGACAGTTAAATATTGCAGAGGTGTGGCTTTGTTCTAGTTTTAACTGACTGTAAAGTTAATTGACATAAAGATTTTCTATCAACTTGCAGCTGGAAGAAATAATTTTCCTGCAGTTGCATCATTCATCTAAAACAAAAATTACAGAAATTTATTCGTCATCACTCTGCAGGTTGTGTGAAAATAAATTTATTAGATCGAAAAAAATTCTATCTATTTGACATTAAGTAACAGAATGTTTATTTTAGTCTTGCAGAGTTTTATCTTATTGATAAGATGAAGTGAGAATAGTATGATTTAATTTGCATGTTTAAAAAGGAACAGCTCTTCCTGCCAAGTTCTCATGATTAGCTTCAGACCCTTCTAATGAAAAAACCTTCAAACTCTAATAATATTCTCATCTGGGATAGTCGACCGTTTTTAATAAGTTGTTAGAAAAATAAAAGTTGTATTTTATGTTAGATTACAGGCCAGTAATCTCAAGCTTCTTCCAAGATTATTCAGCAAACAACCAACAAAATGTTTGGATTAGATTTTGAGTTTGCAGAAATAAAACATCTAGTTTCTAAATCTGTGGTTTCTACAGCTAAGCATCACAAAATTATTGAGTTTTAAATCCTCGTAAGAGACAACAAAAAGAATGGCAAGGAATTATTTAATCATATGAAAAACAACACTAAGAGCAATTGTTCTCAATTCCAGTCCTCAGGCCCCCTGCTGTTCTTGTTTTAGATGTGCCTCTGTTTCACAAATTATTGCATTACCTCTTCTAAAGGCATCAAGTACTGCAGAAGCCTGTTAATCACCCATAGATTAAATCCATGCGTGAAGCAACAGGGAAACACCTGAAACATGCAGATCAGGGAGTCTGAGGACCAGAATCGAGACACACTGACTTAAAAAAATCCAAGAGCAAAATATTGGTTGTTACTCCACTCTGATTTATCTGACTTGACAGCAAAGCTCTGAGTCTTTATAATTTGGTTCTGAGTTATGTTTGTGACTAGACACAAAGATATTTGTATAACCCTAACTTTGTTTTGCATTAACTTTTCTAAAGTGTCACAACTTTCTGAATATGAGCCTAATATTAGTATCTAAGAAAAATGATTCATGACTCAAAAGATTTTTCTGTTTTGATGTGTAACTGTTGTTACTTGTTGGCGCAAGCGGCAGAAAAGCTGCAACGCAGAAAATAAAAACGAAGCTATAGTTCAGTTTATGCTCAAACATGTCGGCTTTGTGTGAAACGTCTGAGTGGAAGAAGATCTCATTTCATTTTGGCATAATTCATTGCAAACATTTGTTTTTTGATTCAAAGCAACATGTCAGTCATAGTTTGGCTGTAACAGCACAGCCTGTTAGAAATGCTGGTTTATTTACCTTACTAAATAAAAAAAAACACCCTTTAAAAGAAAATACTTTTAATTAAAATTTAGATTTTGTTACAAAAAAACGATATAAAAACAATTTGAGTGAAGTATGTTCAGATTTTTACCATGAAGGCTTAGAAAACTGATTTGCACAACTTCAAACTTGATAATGATGAGTGAAGACAGAACCGGATAATTTTGGTGCCATGAAAGTCATTTTACAGCAAAATCAGAGGAAATGAGGAGATTTCAGAAGCTGAAAGATACTGAGGACAAGTTTTGTTATTGTTACTTTTGTTTTTTCTTAATAATAATAAAACATTATCACAGAAAAGGTCTCTTTCCATTACTTTTGCAACCAATACAGTAAATTATTGATCACTTCTGACTAAAAGGTTTGAAAGAAAAAAATTTTCCTCATATCCACTGATGTCACAGTTCTTGGAGAGGAATCAGAACTGACTACATTTCTATCAACAAATGGTTTTAAAAAAAAACAGCATTTTAGTTTTAGGTTTTAAAATGAAGGAAATTATAAAACATTTGTAACACAATAGATACATTTTCTGTTCTTGGATTTTGATGTTTTGGGAAAACTTAAAAGCATTTTTCTGTTTGGTTTTTACGTTTCTTTTCTGAAGTGAAGTTAGTTTAATCGTTGTGTTGATGATGCCAACACTTTGAAATAAACTGGCTTGAGTTTCATCTTCCCTCTTTGTTCCTTTATAAAACATTTTGTCCTCCATCTTGAACCAGAAGGTTTGCTTGTGATAACAGCTCACTGCTGAGAGCTTCAGGTAAACGGAGATGAATTGAAGTCTGTGCAGCAATAATCAAGCAGCTGCAGCCTTAGGAGCGTTTTTATTCTTCTGTGTCCTATAAACATTGTGTCTTGCATGTCAGGACTGAGTTATTTGTGTTTCTTCTTCCAGCTACATGGGGATCGGCCTCTCAGCTCAGGGTGTAAATATGAACAGACTCCCTGGTAAGTTCACTGTGTGTGTAATTGTTGGTTTTATTCTGCTTGTGAGGATTCTGCTGAGCAGGAAAAACGTCTCTTTGAGAGGAAACTTCAATTATCTGATTACATCTGCATGTTCTCTGTTGGCGAGGCTGGAACATGGTGTTTATAGGAGCTGCTGCAGACAGCAGGAAGACCAACGAGGGAAAGTCGTTCAGCCGACTGTGTTCTCACTCAAACTACCCAGAAAATAAACAGAAACGCACTAAAGCTGTGGATTAGAGGTCAGCTTTTGAACCTGAGCTTTATTGTTGCTGTCAGCATGGTTGCTGCACCATAAATTATGAATATATCATCATCACAATATTTATATTGCAATGGACAGTTTGGAGAGCAGTGATTGCTGGCTTATGTAGTTTGCAAATACTGATATTGTATAATTTATGCTAATGCAACATTCAGCTAGTAGGACAGGGTGTCATGGCTGCAAAAGTCCTGCTAGTCTCAAATGCTAAAGGTCACATGGATTAGGAAGATTAGAGAGGAAAGGTATCTAATCTGATATTATCATTGCAGTATTTTATAATATTGTGCAGCCCAGATACGTTTTTTTAATATAAATTCTCATTATTGGTGTTTAAAATTGTAAAAACTGTATAATTATTTTCCCTAGTGGGGCACCAATTCCACTTTTCCAGCTGATTTAAAAAAATTTTTTTTTTTTTAAATGCCTGACCTTCCGATTCTGATTTATCATCTTTTTTGTTCTCCCTCTCTTCTGAAATGTTGCTAAATATAGCAAAAAAGTTGATAAGTTGGTGCAAGTGGAGTGACTATTGTTAACTACAAACATGCAGACATGACCTGTTGGGCTGGTCGGTCAGTAAAAACCTCTTAAAAAAGGACAGTGGGTGAATTTTAGATATTTGCGATGGTTGATGAGACCAACTTCACATCTAAATATCGGCCGTTCTCCGATTTGTAAAGATAAAGGGAATCTGGACCAATTTATTGTTCTTTATTTTCTCCACCCATGAGCGCACCATTAATATGATTAAATGCATTTACTGTGAAGTTTAGTGGTAAGAATCACTTCTTAATGAACTTGAAAATTATCTCTATGTGTTTTCAGGGAGCTAATTTCATGGATTTAAATGAACAATCATGGGTATTATTTTTGGGTGCTGTAACCTGGCTCTGATCCAGTTCTAAGACAGACACCCACTTCTTATTTCTGTAAGAGGGATCTCTGCCTGTGAGCGGGTCCATAAGACACAGCACCACTTCATACGTCATCCAGCAAGGTTATCAGAGCGAGCAGGAGCTCAGACAGCCTTTCATTAGTTTAAAACTGGACCCACCCAGAGATAACAGGGGGGCCAGAGATGGATGGAGGCTAATGAAGGAGTGGTAACTGAAGAACGGCTGCAGCAGAGCCGCATGCAGGCTGGGCTGGATTACATTCTGCAGCGGCGCAGGAACGTCCAGCCTCAGCGGCCAGAGGCCAGCGGGGCTGAAAGTGGCATCCTCTCCAGAGGACAATGGACTTTGTTCAAGTTTAGCTCCAGTTCAGGGAAACTGGGACGTGTTCGTCACTCATTAAAAACCAACGGGAAACACTGGACACACCTGTTAAAGGAACGACACAAATAACCACCATATGTGGTCAACTTCTCAGGCTGTAGCTCAACGAAAGCTACTTTCATTCTGGGTAAATGCAACTGACACGCCAGCTGCTGGGTAAAATAAGGTCAGAGTGTTTAGAAAACCCCAATTTTCATAGGAAAACCTGAATGAGAATAGGATGGTATGTTTCATCATTAAGAACATACCAGGTAAAAACAGCAAAAGTTTATTTATTTTCTTTATTTCAGTAGAATCACCCAGAAGAGTCCTTCAACAAGACTCTGTTCATCATTCCCACCAAACCCAGTTTAGTCAACCCCAGTCCGTTTGCCTAGAAAGTCCGGTTCGTTTGCTGAGGTGTGAATGCTAATTAGATTCTCGTCTGCCTGCAAACCTCAGTTTGTGTTCGGCTTAAGTAAACTCTGGTGCAATTCGAATATGAACGCTGAGCGAACCGGAGACTCCTCTAAAAGCTGGAAGCAGACTACAGCGCAGTGCATTCTGGGTAAATACAACTAAAACAAACATGCCGTTTTTGCTAGCGGTAGAAATGGCTCATGGTTTTTTACCAAAGACTCATCGTCCAATTGCTAAAATCTGACACCACTTCATGTTTGCTTACATTTAATAAAGAAGGAAGTTGCACTTCTTCAGAGGTTTTTGTTGTTTCCTTCAGTGACTCTTGGTGCAGCGCCCCACAGGCGAGGAGGGGAACGGGTTTCCCAAAGGGTTTGTTTGGTTTGACTCAGTGCATTGAGAAAGAGAAACACAGCAGCTGAAAATATAACAAATGTAACTTTGATCCTGTTGAGCTGAATCTTCCAGACTATCAGAAGTGGGAATGCAGCCTTTAAATCCCTCCATGTTTCTGATGCTGTCCTTTTGTCCCGTTACCATCTACAACCTCTGATAACTAAAGACAGCGGAGCGTGCTGAAGCATGAATTGTGGCGTTTTTCTTGCCTCGTCAACATATTTGGACTCCCTGCAGAGTTTCTGGCTGCTGTTCATTGATAATTATGCAGATTGATTCAGGTGCAACCTCAGCAGTTTTCTTTCACGCAGTCTTTGATCCTTATTCTGATGCCATCAAGAGTTATAGACATTTTTAAATACTTCCTGTTTATCAATTTTCGATTTTCTCCTGTTGATGAAATGTGTTGTCTGACTGCATCATCACTGCGTCTTGCCTTCCCAACGTTCACCTTTGTTTTGATTTCTTCCTTCAGGTTGGGACAAGCACTCTTATGGTTACCACGGCGATGATGGCCACTCCTTCTGCTCATCCGGCACCGGGCAACCGTACGGCCCCACGTTTACAACGGGCGACGTGATTGGCTGCTGCGTCAACCTCATTAACAACACCTGCTTCTACACAAAGAATGGCCACAGCCTAGGTGAGTCCAGCTCTGGTCCCTGCTCTGGTCCCTGCTCTGGTCTCCGCTCTCCCCTCTCTGGTCCCCTCTCTGGTCCCCTCTCTGGTCCCCTCTCTGGTCCCCTCTCTCTGGTCCCCTCTCTCTGGTCCCTCTCTCTGGTCCCCTCTCTCTGGTCCCTCTCTGGTCTGCTCTGGTCTCCGCTCTGGTCCCCGCTCTGGTCCCCTCTCTGGTCCCCTCTCTCTGGTCCCCTCTCTCTGCTCCCTCTCTCTGGTCCCCTCTCTGGTCCCCCTCTCTGGTCCCCTCTCTGGTCCCCTCTCTCTGGTCCCCTCTCTCTGGTCCCCGCTCTCTGGTCCCCTCTCTCTGGTCCCCTCTCTCTGGTCCCTGCTCTGGTCCCCTCTCTCTGGTCCCCTCTCTCTGGTCCCTCTCTCTGGTCCCTGCTCTCTGGTCCCCTCTCTGGTCCCCTCTCTGGTCCCCTCTCTGGTCCCTCTCTGGTCCCCTCTCTGGTCCCCTCTCTCTGGTCCCCACTCTCTAGTCCCTGCTCTCTGGTCCCTGCTCTGGTCTCCACTCTGGTCCCCGCTCTGGTCCCCTCTCTGGTCCCTCTCTCTGGTCCCCTCTCTCTGCTCCCCTCTCTCTGCTCCCTCTCTCTGGTCCCCTCTCTGGTCCCCTCTCTCTGGTCCCTCTCTGGTCCCCTCTCTCTGGTCCCTCTCTCTGGTCCCCTCTCTCTGGTCCCCTCTCTCTGGTCCCCTCTCTCTGGTCCCTGCTCTCTGGTCCGCTCTGGTCCCCTCTCTGGTCCCCGCTCTGGCCCACTGTAGGACCCATAACTACATTCCTGTTGTTTCACTGGATGCATTTACTTCCTGAAACCCAACAGCTGCGTCTTTCTCTGTGTTCTGTGCTGGTGGGAATCTGGTGAAAAGGCTGAATCTGCACCGGCTGAGGAGAAAATCACATGTTTAAATCCTGAACATCAGGATTTATTGTTCGGCATTAAGCAAAACTGTCTGTATATTTACACAAAACAATAATTGTTGGTGCAGATGAAGTTGATTTGGGTCCACTGTAAGGAACAAACAGCTGAGCTGCACTGACTCCTGGGTCTCTTTACTGCAAACCCAGATAGCGCTGCATACCTCCATGATGTGCTGATTGTCCTGGTCACATGCGCTGCTGCCTGCAGCTCCGTTCAGCTCAGAAAGGGACAAATGGTAATGCTTGTCGTCGTCTTGAAGCTTTTAGCCTCAGATCAAATCGGTCGGCGCTCGTTTTCTCTCTGAAACTAATTTCCAAAAAAAAACCTAAAACTCCCTGAAGCAAAGTTACTGTGAAGACAAATAAAATGACTGGAGCTCCAATTCTTTAAAACATTTAAAGAATTGGTCATGTTTACATCAGATAGTCACATTTTCTTCTCATCCTTCAGCTCATATTTGCAGCAGTGACACAAACCAGTCACAAACTGGTTTAAACCCAGTTGGTTAAATGTTAAACTGGGAACTGCACCAGGGTGTTTCTGCAGAGAAGATGACTCTGGTTTCTCCTGAACAGACTCCAGATTTCCAGATAAATTTCTCTTCTGCAGAAATCTGTGTTCAGCTGCAAACCAGATTATTCTCATAACTGAGACAGTCGACCTGGTTTGCACAGCTTTGATTAAATTAAGCTGCAGCTGAAGGATGATGATCCCATGTAGTCAGACTGAGGCCTTCTGCTGCTTTCCGACATGCAGAGGAAACTTTTGTTTACACTTTCTGTTTTCTCTCTGCAGGTATCGCCTTCACAGACTTGCCAGTAAGTACCAGCCTCTGTTGCTTTTTCTTCTTTGCTAATGGTTTATTTGTCTGTTTCAAGTCTAAAACAGATGTTCTATAATTTGCTTTATTCTGTGGTTTTTATGACGACTTGAGGGAGTTTTGGTTCAGAGGATGTTTTGCGTTCTGGTTATTGACCTCTGGTTCTGGTCAGCTGTTGGGTCACAATGTGCTGAGATCCACAAGCTGGAAGTGCTGAATTTTTTATGAATCCTTTTTGTTTTATTTATTAATATTTTCAGTTTTTTGATGAACTAAAAGCTCTTTGCTCTTCATTATTTACTAGTTTCTTCTTCCCAGGGATCATTTTTACGTGAAACTAACTTTTTCCTTAGTTAATAGTAAAAGGGCTCATTATTTAAATGACTCAAGGGCACAAGTTGTGTAAAAAATTGTGAATAATGTAAAATATTTTGCTTAAAAGTAGGTGAGACATTAATAATGGCTTTATAGATGCATCACAGTTTTCTGAATTGTCCCACCTCCAGTGATCTGAGAGATTTGATCATAATACTGAAATGTAATGGTATTTTTGAGATAACTGAGATTTTATCTTTTCAAATCAAAAGGAGCTTTCAGAAATCATAAACTATGTTAAAGACGGAGAATTGGTGTGAAATAATTTGGTTTAGAGTTGAACTCAACAGTTCCTAATGAGCAGGATCTGATGTTCCTGCTCATTGAAAAATGTTAATTTTCTGTTATTTATTCAAGAATAAATCCTTCACATATTACTGATTGTTTGGTATAAAACGACCTGCTTTGTTAATTATCTGTTTTTTCTCTGCCTTTACTTTAAAAACAAAGATTTCCAAAAAGTTTATTTTATTTCTTAAAAGTCCAAGTTAACAGAATCTGTCATGAACTGCAAAAGCCCAGTTGTTTCTCACCAGTCAGTCAAGATTTGGAGCCTCTTTAACATTAATTTCTAAGTCAAGTGGACATTAACTTGATGATGGAATAATGTCTCTTTGTACTACTGCTTTATGCAGAAAACTTGATGCACGGCATGAAAACAGGGAGGTTTTTGCTGTTTTCTGCTCCCCATCTTGCATTTTGTTACGTAAAATAAATCATTTTATTCTTCAAATCATGGTGATGAATGTTTGAATCTTATTCTGTATAATTGTGATATATTCTGAACCCTTAAGCTTCTGTTCTTGTTTAAGTTGAGTTGCTGGTAATGACAGATTTATGATCGTGATCAAATCAAAGCAGCTCCAACCTAACAGAGGCAACAACGGGGATTTCATTACTGCAGATTATAAAGATATTATTGTTGGTATGTAGCGGCTCCACGTCATAAGTAACTTTTCCCAGAAAAATAGTCATGAATTTCATAAACGAGTATGAAAGACCCAGAGAGTCACTGCATGATCCAGTGGGAATGAGTCCGTTTGTCTGAAAGTTTAGAGATTTTATTGCCCTTTTTTACTCCTCCTCCTGCTTTGTTATGGTGAGGAACTCCCACACCGAGCAGGCCGAGGTTCCTTTGACATTCATGGGTTCATTAACTGAGCTGAGAGTGAGGAGGGGTTTTTTCTGGGGTTAAAATGAAAACACAGAGTCTGTTTTCTGAGAGAAGAAGTGGCCTTGGCCCCAACAGTCATCTATTGAGCTGCACAACGGACTTGGCTCTGAGCCTGACATTCATGTTCCTCCAGAGTTGTGCAGTGAAGTGCGTCACCTCGGCACGGCTGACCTTTCTGGCAACTGATCCGTGACAAAGACGAGTGTGACGGAGACACGACCAGCTTTTATTCACTGCATTTATGCTGCATTCGATTTTATTTCAGGAGTCCATCTTGTTCTGGTTAGAAAACCAGTCAGATTTGTTATTGTCTGAGCTGTTAGCAAAACAAAACTATGTCAATATGTTTGTCTCACTTCTAATTAGATATATACTGAGATTTTAAGGTGTTTTTATGCATTTCTTATTCCGTAGTTTTGTGTTTTTTATTCCTATCTTTATAACCTCAACATGCCAATGAGATGAAAATGAGCCGTCTGGCTATAATCATGTATTTGTGTTCATTAATGTGTGTTGTCACATTTTTAAAACAAATGTAAACAAGTGAAGCTCATATGATGAAAAGCAAACTAACATGCAAATATGCAACTTTTTGTATTTTCTGCATTGCAGCCATATTGGATTTATTTTTTTTAATCCAATGCTTCAAAATGTGACCATAAAAAAAAAAATGTTGAAGCAAAACTTAGTTTTTATTTTCTGGGTTTAAAACTAAAGATCCAGATTTTATTTTATTTTTTATTGCAATTTCTTTTTTAAAATTTTAATTAGCAAAATAAAAGTAGTGTAGAAAATAACATGCATGTCTAAAGGACCTTTTATAAACCATAAAGTAGAGAAAACAATTAGTTATAGTGTGAAAACTTGTTTAATTTTGCTTTTAAAAGGTTAATTTGGGTTCCCTGAATGAGCATCATCATAAAGTTCACATACATCTGAAGTTCCTTAAAATATCAGTTTCCTGACAAAATCTACACCAAACATTTTTCATTCCATTTTTAAAAAACAATTACCACTTCTGACTATTTTCTTCTCATCTCTCCCAGTTTTATTTTTTGAATTTTTTACTGAAAATATATGTATTTTAGGGTTAATTGTAGTGAAAACGTTGTTTCCTCTGTTTTCCTCCTTCCTGTTTTTTCCTCTCATTACTGGATTTATTGTCCAGATTAAATTCCTAACAGTTTCCTCAACTTCTAACTACATTTAACCCGTCATGGCGGTGTGTGCGTCCTCTGCAGCCAAACCTGTACCCGACCGTCGGCCTTCAGACGCCAGGCGAGGTGGTGGACGCAAACTTCGGCCAGCACCCGTTCGTTTTTGACATCGAGGACTACATGCGAGAGTGGAGGACGAAGATCCAGGCCCAGATCGACAGATGCCCCATCGGAGAGCGGGAGGGCGAGTGGCAGTCCATGATCCAGAAGTAAGGGGGTTAAAACGCCAAACTCTTCTCGTTTAGACCTTTTCACTGCTTTAAAATCCTTTTCTGACATTTTCATGTAAAACTACTGGGACAGTCAGAATTCAAATCATTGATCATAACGGCTGTTTTTAGTTGCTGATATTTGACGGTTACGTCTGTTTTGTGCTTTATTTTCCTAACGTGGGACGCCTTCATCATTTCTGTTTTACAGTGGAGACATCACACTGCAAAAACACAAAGTCTTACCAAAAACTTTTAGTCTAATGTCTAGTGCAAATATCTTAGTATTGAAATGAGAAAAAACTGTTCAGCAAGATGCAGGAGCTTTTTAAGTCAATAATTCATTAACACTGATGAATAAGTATTAGTTTCACTGGCAGATCATCTCACTTATAACAAGATGTTCTTCCCATGAAACAATCTGTGAAATAATGGGATGAATACTTGAATGGAACAAATTTGAAATAAAACATTTTTGAAGCGACATGAAGAAGCAGTTGAAGGTTTACTCACCTTTGAACCCGTGCTGCTTGTTGACACACAAAATGGCTGCCAGCTGTGACGGGTATTTATCACTTTTGTTTCTCTTCACACTTTTTCCTGCTTTTGACCAACAAAAACATCATCTGCTGCTGATTCAGATAAAAGACGCATTATGTTTTATGTGTAAGATTTTCTTATGTTTTCCACTAATGATGCAGTTACATGCTAATTTAATGAAGCGTCAGCCTTTAAACTCACTGACTGACTGAACATTTCATTTCTCCGTCTAACCTGTCGTTTCAAACATCATAAACTTTTACTGATTCCTGCAGGAACAGCAGAAGCTTTAAGTGTTTCTGGGTAGATTTAGCAACATGCCACTACATTTCTCTGTTCTCTGGCTCGACTACATGGGGGAGTGTTGATGATTTTTTTTTTTTTTAAAGATTATGAATAGTTGTGATTCATCCTGAAGCAGAAGATTAAACCACTAAACAATCAGAGGAGGAAACAAAGACAAATTGTTCTGTTCTGGGTGTTTTAGAGGTTCTTTGTTCAGTTTTCCTGGTTGTTAAAGAGTTTTATAACTTTTTCCTGGTTATTATGTTGTAGCTGGAGTTGAGAATTACCAGCCTGCTGCTGTTCAGATACATGAATTCAGTCTGATGTCGTCAGACCTGCTGGACTGATGGGATTAGTCTGCTGCTGCAGTGTCGACTGGTCCTGAACGGATTAAAATCTCCATTTGGTGCAGATTTCAGCTGAAGGGAGGCAGGCTTTGGTTTTCAACAGCTTTGCAGGCTGGATGCAAACAGACTGCATGTTTTAGCAACACAAAGAGGGAAACTTTTTGTTTTTAAGAGAAGACTGTGAAAAATGTAAGAAATCAGCTGGTCAGTTTTTAGTCGGAGTCAGAAAGCAACGTGGAAGTGAGAACAAATGCAGACTTTCCTTCGCCTACAAACTGACTTCCTGTTTTTAATGAGTCTGTTTTTCAGCTGTAATGTGCTTCAAGGTTTCCTGTTGACTAATGGAAAAGATTCAATCTAGTTTCTGCTTTCAGTTTCATTTTTTTAATCAGAAAATCTCTACATAAGTCTTAAGGTTCTGAAATGGTAAAATAAATCCATGAGTGACATGAAAGTGGCTTCATTTCCTGGTGGTGGCAAAATAATTCAACTACAGCCTCTAAAGATCGGTAAACTTTAATTTCTAGCAAGCATTTAGCACTGGAAGTGGAAGACATTCCAGTAGATCTAAAGGAGTTTCATCGGGTCGGACCGGTCTCTAACCGCTGTCTGGTTTCTCTGCAGAATGGTGGCTTCGTACCTGGTGCACCACAGCTACTGCGCCACCGCCGAAGCCTTCGCCAAGTCCACCGACCAGGCCGTGCACGAGGAACTCGCCTCCATCAAAAACAGACAGAGTGAGTGTCTCCTGGTTTTAGCTGAACTCTGAGTGCAGCTCAGGAAATGTTCGCTTCACAACACAGAGAAATGTTGTCACACTGGTCCAGGTAACCGGTTCTCCTGGTGCTTCCACTGAATCCTGCTGACGGCTCAAACATTTAACACGTCTCAAGTGGCTGCCTGGAGTCCTTGAAAATGCTTGAATTTCAATTCTGTGTTTTTAAGGTTTTTGAACATGTTTAATATTCAAACGACGCAGTTTTGTCATAAAATGCAACGTGTGATTAAAAAGCCTAAATGTACATCGTTTTTTTCTCTTGTGTGACGCTAAACTTCCTTTAGGTCGGTTAAAATTACCAGAATATTTTCCACTGGATAAATGCCAGAAAACTTTGCAAGAACAATTTTTAATAATATTTTTATAACTTTCTTAAAAAGCTCTTAAATTTTGAACGAACTGTGATTTAAATCAGTTTTGAAATGTGTAAAACATGAGCAGGTTTCTAACGGAAACAAAGGAAATGTCTCCTCCAGCACTGACTGAAGTGTTTGTTGGTTGCAGAGATCCAGAAGTTGGTGTTGTCGGGTAGGATGGGCGAAGCCATCGAGACCACCCAGCAGCTGTACCCCAACCTCCTGGAGAGGAACCCAGACCTCCTCTTCATGCTCAAGTACGACTCAGAGGAGCTTTTCCTGCCAAATGGATGCAGATCCTGATTCTATGCTCAGACCAGAACTTCTCCTGATTTTGTATTTTTGTCAGCAGCATCAGTAGTTTAAATGTCGTCTCCTTGATCGCCCCTCTGTGTCTTCAGGGTGAGACAGTTCATAGAGATGGTGAACGGGACGGACAGCGAGGTCCGGTGTCTCGGGGGACGCAGCCCCAAGTCTCAGGACAGTTACCCCGGCTCTCCCCGGCCCTTCAGCAGCCCCAGCCACAAAGCCAGCAGCTCCCAGCCCTACCTCACAGGTACGCCCCCTGCTGGTTATGGTTTAGGATCCCCATCCGCTGGGCTTTGCATACAACGGATGACACATTTAACATAACACAGCCATAAAAACATTAATTACATCAAAAAATACTTTGATTATTATTCTCTCCTTGTTGAGAATATTAGTGGAGCGAATGCCGTGACTTTTAGCCACATGGAGAACCTACTGAGGGAAATAAAAATAAGTCTACAGTTACAGAAATATGATTAATATTTTCAAGCTTTTTCTTTTTTCCTCCTTAGGGTTTGACAGCAACTGCTGTAACGGCGTGACGTCCAATAAGAGCCACAGCTCCTCCCCCCTCAATCACAAGCCCTGCCCCCCCAGCTCTGGCGCCGCCCTGCAGGGCTCTGACGTCAGCCTGAACGGCAGCCGCAGCCAGCAGCCCATCACCAGGTACGACCTCTGACCCCTCTTCAGCCCTACAGCGTCACTCCGTCTGGTGGCGGAGTGATGCTTTGTTTCACAGCGGGATTATTTCCACTTTAAATGATCTCAGATGAGATCTCAGGTTTTTTTCTTGTTCTCACTCCACTTCCTGTTTCCCCTCAGTAATGATGTGGACATGGAGGTCGACCACTTCACCAACGGCATGACCGAGTCCTCCTCCAACGGCTTTCTGAACGGCACCTCCAAACACGCCACGGAGCCCGACGACTGCGACGCAGACATGGGTGGGTTCGATGCTTAAACGCAACATTCGCCATCCGAGCTGCTGCCTGGTTTCTGTCTAGAGTTTCAGTCCTGATTAATGAAGCTTTCCATGTTAGCAGCTCTTTTCCTGCATCAACTGTAACGACGAGCCGCTTGTAAGATACTCCACACGCGATGAAACAACAGAAACCGTTTGCTCACAGCTGTAAAGCTTCTCCAAACCTGGACTGTAAAAGCTCCAAATCACTGAGGTGACGTGTGAAATCTGCATGTCTTGCATGGCGGACCGGCTGCGGTTCTGCAGAGGTGGAGTCGGCCCAGTCCAAGAGGCAGCTGTGTGGCGGGAGCCAGGCGGCCATCGAGAGGATGATCCACTTCGGCAGGGAGCTGCAGAGCATGAGTGAACACTCCGCCGGGAATGCGGCAAGAACTCCGCCAACAAGAAGATGCTGAAGGTTCGGAAACCGGACCCGGTTATTTACTGCAGTTCCTCTGATTATCCTCAACTACATGTCAACATGTTTACATTTCCTGCAGAAAAGTGTTTTTTACATTGAAAAAAAAGACGTAATGCAGCAAATATTTTGTGTTCTTTAAAATAAAACCAGAATATTATTTTTTTTTTTTTTATGAAATCAGGAGTTTTTAAATCCATCTTGAGATTCAACAGATGACTAGAAAACATCCAGAACATGAGCAGCAACCAGGAAGACTGATCCACCTGCAGATGATGATCCTGCAGAACCTGGCCGTGTTCTGATGTTGGATCCTCTGTGTTCTGATCCGGTCTCTTCTTGCTGTGTTCTGCTGCAGGATGCGTTCAGCCTGCTGGCGTACTCCGACCCCTGGAGCAGCCCGGTGGGCTACCAGCTGGACGCCGTTCAGAGAGAGCCGGTCTGCTCCACTCTCAACAGTGCAATATTAGGTAGGTCCGCTCTGACCGGGCCGGAACCGGGGGGTCCTCTCTGCTCTTATAGAGCTTCAGATATTAATTACTTCACTAATTGATTATTTGGATGATTGATCAGAAAATCTGGCACATTCAGATTTTCCTTTAACAATTTAAGTTTTATTAATTATTTTTTTCTTTTCCATAAAGATCAGATTTCTGGACTGTAAAAACTTCAGCAAAGCATAAAACTCTGCATGACACAAACAACAGACGACAAATAAATCTGGAGTTATGTTATTATAATTCATTGTTTTTTTCTTCTTCTGTGTTTTTGTCTGCAGAGACTCACAACCTCCCGAAGCAGCCCCCCCTGGCTCAGGCCGTGGGCCAGGCCGCCCAGTGCCTCGCCATCATGGCACGAACTGGCATCGGCTCCTGCGCCTTCGCCGCAGTGGACGATTACCTGCACTAGCCACATGTACACACACACACACACACGCACACACACACACATTCTGAAGGCTCACACAGAAAGCTTCCTCCCCTCTCTGCTGGAGAACCCGGCGAGGTCAGAGGTCGTTTCTGGATGGACCTTCAGAGATCGCCACATTAAAATGAACCGACCACCTCCATCGTCGTAAATAATAACCTTCACCCTGGTCCTCAGAGGCGGCCATGTTTGCATCCTCTTGACAGGGAGAGGAAGTGGGGGTTTGGCTTTCAAAATAAAGAAGTACTCTGAGAGGCGAACTCGTGACTCAAAGCCGAAACACAAAAAAACCTGGATCAAACTTAAAAAAAAAAAAAAAGTTCCCATTGAGCGCTGAGGAAAGCGCTCCGCCGCAGCCAATCGCAGCCCTCCACCCTCTCTGCACCCCCGCCCTCCACTCACCCCGGGACGCGGCGCAGGCCCGGTGCTTTGGACTCGGGACCTCGAGGAAACCAGACAGAATCTGCAAGTCTCGACTTTCCCGTTTTTAATCTTCTGTTTAGTTTTTTTTTTTTTTTTTTTTTGAGCAATTTGTGGATAGGGGGCGCTGTGGAGGAGGTTCTCCTGCCGCCTCTTGTTTGGTTTTAGTTTGTTTGTTTTCCCAGGTTTACAAGGCATGGTGCAGACCATAATGATGATTATTATTATTATTCTAATTATCATTATAATTATTGTTACTTGCATCCACAGTATATTTGTTGAGCGCCAGCCAGAGCGAGTTCCACCGACTTATTATAATAAAGGTCCCGATTCCACCGACTCCCCAGTGACCAGCGTGTGTACATGTAAACGTTTTCTATATTACAAAGTGGAAATATATCAATAGAGCGACATATTTAGTTACTAAAATAATAAAAAAAGAGAGAGAAACCTTTAATACGTTTCCTGACACCAGCAGACCCCTGAAGCAGGCTGGTTGTGTCCAGTTTTTTCTGTTTGGGTTTCTGAGCAGGCAGTAAAGGGACGACTACATCAGGCCCAGAGCTCTCGGCTGTGAAGCTGCTCAAACTCAACGTTTGTTTTCCTGCTTTATTTTCTGCTTTTTGACCCGAAGAACTCAGGAGCCAGAGTGACGTTTAGTTTCTCCTCCAACCAATCAGCTGATGTGTGCCTCATATCCGACACATAAACCCGGTTCGGATCAGAACCGGCAGACCTGAGGCCTGTACTCCCAGGCAGGATTACTGTTTAACCGACTTTAAGCTCCACATTCTTCCACCTTGATTATTTAAAAAATATGCAAAACTAGAGAAATCAATAACTGAACATCTCTTGGAAACTTAAACCAAAGTTAATTTAATCTGATTTTAAAAGTTCAAAACGTGGTTAAAAGAATTGTAAAAAAAAAATCCCACTGGATTTGCAGCTAGTTGTTGTTAATCTGACATTATTAAGAGGATCTGAAATTGACCAAAGTAATCTATTCCAAATATCAAAATTACAGATTTTGCTCCCAAACTAAGTTAAGTATTTTCCAACTGCCTAAAATATAAACTAGGTTGATTAAATTCAGCATAAATGGCCACAATGTGACCAAATTTGGCTTCAAAATCTAATAAAATGTCACTAAAACTGTATTATGTAATTAATGCAGAATGGACTAAAATCATAGGAAGCGTCACATTTTGTGCCGATTAGCTCTTTGTAATAATGTGGCGCATTATTTAATAAACCACAAACCAGAGTTTTTGTTCATCCTGATAAAAATCATGTTTAAATTTAAACTTTGGACAAAAAATGCTGAAGTTTTGCTCTTTTAGTTTTCAGACTCAAAACAGTTCATGTCGATTTTAATATGTTGTTCAAATGAGAAACTTTTTTGTTTTAAATGCATTTTTCATCTTGTAGCGATCCTGATGGTTCTGGACCCGTCACTATCCTCTGCAGGGCCAACAGTAGTTACTGTTCAGTTTCTAAAATCTGAGCTTTTCTTCTTTCATTCATAGATTGGAGAAGGTGTGAGAACCGCATCATGTTGCGTTTGGTTTTTAATAAAATGAATCATTTCCATGGCTTGATGCTGTTTAAATTCATCCATAACAACTTTGACTAAATATGTAACAAAGATGAAGTTAAACCAATTCAAAAACGTTGAAAACAATTAAAGTTCGAGACTGAAGAGTGAAATGTAGAAGGAGAAATGATGCAAACTTTGGGTTTCTTCAGGGTTTTAGATCCTGGAGATGTTTGGAAGAAGAGAATAAAGTCTGGATCCATTTATGGGGAAAAATACTTCATTTAATCAATTTTATGGTTTGACCAAAGATTAACGCTGAGCCAAATGGATCAGAACCACAAGCAACCAGAACAGAATGAAAGGTAATTAAGTCAAAAGTGATATTTGAGCTTTTTTGATCATTGTTTTGCTCCATAATTGATTAAATCTTTAACAATCGAGAAATTAACGGATATATGATGATTAAATACATAAAGCTTTGAAAAATTAAGTCTGAGAGACATGAATGAATGAATTTAGTTTTTAGTTACTGAAGGTGCATCTCAACAAAAACCAACATTAAATATATCACTTCATGTTTATTCTGAATATTTGACAAAAGCATAGAAAAAACAAAACAATGAAAATAATAAAGTTCCTCTTAATCCTGCTCCAAAGTACAGATCTCAGGTCTGAAAGTTGAAGCAAATCCAAAGGAAATTCATGAAGGATGATATTTTATCTTTGAGGTTTTAAAATCGCAGATTGAAGAATCTGATCATGAACATCTGAATTCATCAGCTCCCAGTCCAACTCAGCGTAGATCTAGATGAGCCTTTTATATAGAAGCAGCAGCTCCAGAAAATGAAACCATCTCGTCTTTGAGTCAAACCAGTTTCTGACTGCAGTAATGACATTTAGCCAACTGGAAAGCACGGCGGTGGCAGTATCATGTTCTGAAAACAACAGGAGCAGGAAAAAACAAAGCATTTCTGAACCCAACTGGTCGCTCGAGCGTTCAGCGACTTTAAACCAATCAGCTCTGGAAGGAGACGACGCCGCTGCGTTTTAATTCGTCTGGTTCCCAGAACTCATCCAGGTGGAACTAATCTGTTCTCTATCATCTTGTTTTCCTTTTTTATCCTTATTTTTTGCAGCTCACAAGCAGTCAGAAAAAAAAAACTCTTTAGACAAAGTGTCTGTTGTCTCTTTCTGAGTAAGGTCTGAACCTATGCATGCCATAGTAAGTGGTGGTAAGATCCAGCTAGATGTCTCCTTTCTTTCGGTTCTCCTCCTTTTAGCCAGGAAGATGTCAACCAGTAAGTTGTCCACTGCTGACTGTGTGTCCATTGGAGATGATTAAAAATGTGCAATTTGTGTGAGGGTGAAAAGATTTATATTAAAAACAACCATGATGATGATGAGAGCAACTTGTGTGGCTCCTGCATGAGGCTGGAAGCGAGAACTCTGCTCAGTTTAATCCCAGACATAATCCAGAAAAATCCCTTTATGAAGCTTTGCATAATGAAATCAAATGATTTTAACGGAGATGTTGCTCTTCTGAAAATACTACAGAAAAACTCATTTGTTTAAATTGTTTTTTTCTGAATTGCCAGAAATCTTAGTAGTTTGAGTTGTTGCTCAGTTAGCATCAAGCTAACAGACATTTCAGCTACAATGATAAAATATATTTTATAAATCTGTCTATCAATGTACAGATGAATTACAAACTGATGGATAAAACTATCTAAAGAGGAAATATTAACATTTTCTTGTAGTTTTGTAACTTTCATGCTGAAGGTGAATATTTGCTGAAATGCAGCTGCAAGATTCCAGGTTTTCCAACTTGTTGAACCAATTTTTAAAAAACTACAAAACTTTATGAATTAGGTGCAATAACCCAGAACAAGAACAATGGTCAAATAAAATTGTCCCTGAAATTATTGTGATAAACTATTTATATTTTTTTAACCATTTTCAAGTAACATACTGACATAATTCAAGTTCACTCAAAGACTGAAAGCTGCAAAATATTACAACTAAAAATAAATATACTTACAACTGAAAGCATAAATAAAATGGATTATGACTCTGTAAACAAAATGGCTCTTAAAAATATTTCTCATAATGGAAATGATTCAGGGGATTTTAATTTATCAGGTGATTGATTATTGCCACACGCTAACCAACAATCGTATGGATCAATGCTGGAATGACAAAAGAAAAGTTGAGTCCAAAAATATTCATACCCCTGGAAGATTTAAAGCAAAAAGTATGAAATACTAGATTATGATGGTTTAAAGTGCCAACTTGCAACGACATTAAATATTTTCCATCGATAAAAAATAAGATTTTTATAAAGAATAATTTCACCTTTAATGTTAAAAAATATTTACATTTCATAAGCAGAACCATTAGAGCATTTCTCCATGCAGAGCTTCTGGTCCTGAAACGAGGCTTAAGTCCATCCAGATTTGTTTTTTGAAACTTTCAGTTCAGGTGAAGAAGCTCCAGCAGATTCTTCCTCCAGATTTCTGACGGCGGCCATGTTGGATGACTCACGGCGGTTTCAATCCTGACATTCCGGTCAGCTGGTGGGAATCTGTTGCTTGTGGATCCACCTCTTCTTCAGCTTCTCTGCTTTAGCTTTTTCCTTAGAGCTGCAAAAATCAGAGCAGAGGTCAAATGAAGGTCATTACAATTAAACAAAATAAAAACATTGAAAAAACATTTAACTGAAATAAAAATGGTAATTAATGGGGAAAACCTACAACTGGAACTACATCATGCATTTATAAAACAAAACTGAAATTAAATATCTTCTGTTTTTGAATCAATTTATTAGCCTTTCAAATTGAAGTGAAATTGATTTATTTTTCCCAACACAACCAGTTTACATCAGCTGTCGGTAAATTACAGCCTCCTTCCTCCAAAATAGTGACAACTAAAGTTAAAATTATTCATTCATTATGATTCATTACCCAGTCGATGTAAACATGATCAGAATACAATAAACTTTGACCCCGACCCTAAAAATGACCCAGTATGAGAGAAATACAATATATAACGCTGCAACTAATAAAAACTCAACTGAAACTAGTAGAGACACGACAAAAAGTCACAATAAAATAAAACTAAACAATAATGAAAAACCCTAAACTATTGAATTTATAACATTGCTTGCGGCTCGTTAATCGTGTTTTTTGAACGCACCCCAGTCCTTCTTAACAAACTGCACGGCTGCACTCTTATCCGGCCTCGTCTTGTTCTGCAGGGACAGCATCTCGTTATCTGGCAGGAGGAAAACAAAGCGTGAGCCTGAGAGTCTGGAGGTCAGCCTGAACGCGGAGGATGTCCCCGCCACGTCCCCAGCGGGACGTCCAAATGGACGCCTCAGAGACACGAGGCGGGACGTTTCTGTAGCCAAGCTCAAATTGAGGCAGATCATCGTCTTTGCAGACTTCTGCCACAGAGTGTAGCTTGCACTTACAAGTTTTACTAAATAAAAAGTGAAAACAGGATTCATGTCAGAAAATCCAGAAAAATCTCAACAATCTCTGGGTTTGAATCACTAAAGTCTGACAGGATCGTCTTCTTACTGGAGCTCCTGCAGGTTCCCGGCCGTACAATCTGGACTGGATGAAATCCTCCGCTGCCTGCCGCTGGTAGTCGCTCTGCCTTCGATCCGCCACCGTGGAAACTGTACCTCCCCTTCAGGCTGCGAGGCAGAGCGGCAGAGGGAAGACGTTAATCTGATCTGATTTATTTAAAATGAGCAGAAGTCTGTTAGGATGCAGGAGAGTTCCTCATTTCACTTCCTGGATTTTAACAAATGTTTTTACGTATCATCAGACGAACAGGCGTTTCCTACTTTCTGACTCCTGTGGGTTTCTTTGTCTTCTTCTCTTCCTCTTCATCTGAGTGAGAAAAACATTAATTAGTGATTAATAGACATTAATATTTACAATCCAACAGGATTACGCCATACCTTTATCCTCAGCTTGTTTCTGTTTCCTGAAAGAAAAATATAGTAATTTAAACGTCGAGTGAAACGACAAACGGTTGAATGAGTCCAGGACGTTTACTCACTTTGAAGGAACCGAGTCGATTTCCTCCAACACATCGGCTGAGAGGAGTCTCTTCTGCGAGGACAACGGACTAAATGTTTAAATCATTTAAACATAAATATTGATTTAATGTTTCTTATACTCTATGAAAAGGTTTTCGTTTTTAAAAAATAATTGAAAAATAAACTTTGAAGGAGTTAAAATCAAGATGAACCAGTGTCATTTATCACAATTTTCAGTTTCACAACTAGATGGTTTCCTGAAATCATTTCCCTATATTAACTGCTTAAATTAATGAAGGCACTTTTTTAATAAAATACTTTTGTAGGGATTTCCCCTTTTCAAAATAAAATCTAATAATAAATTTGATATAGCACTGTATAAATATTGTATTTTTAATCGTACAAAACCCACTATTGAGGTTTGTGCTCCACTTCGCAGTAATGGAGTAAAAATGAACTCCTAATTTATATAAAAATTAAATATTTATGATGCAATAAGAAAAACGCATGAGAGAAGAAAATTTAAACAGACCTTCTGTTCCTGGAAAAACTCTTGTCTCTTCCTCCTTTTCTCTTTCAGCAGCTCCTTTTCTCTTGAAACATAAAACAATTGAATTGATACAAACGCCAATAAGTTTAACACATTTCCAATTATTTCTAAAATATGTTAAATTAGACCCTGCCGATGAAACGAGTAACTTCAAATAAATCTGAATGTCTTATAAAGTTGATCTTTCAGTCTTAATTCTGGTTATTTATCAGAGAAAATGTAAAAGATGAAATGTATTGAACTGAGTTCTGTGATTCGGTGTAGCTTCGGAGCTAACTGGTGTTAGCCACCTTCTGGCCGTGTCCAGCGCCAGCTTCAGGCTCTCCACGGCCCGGGCCTTCGAGTCCTCAAAGGTTACTTCCTCCGGCGCCTCGTCGTCGCTAGAATCCAGCCCCAAGTTGAAATTATGGGCACCTTTTACATTTTCTGCCTTTTTCTCCAAAGAGGCGCCTTTCCCACGTTGTTTCTTCGCCATGTTGTCCCTCTCTGTCGGCTCCCACGGAAGTGACATCATCTCTTCGCGCAGCAGTGTGATGTTGAGCAGAAGACAAGTGGGAAACATTTGCCCCCTAATGGCGTAAATAAGAACTACAGTAGAAAAAAAGGTTAAAATATTTATGAAGTCATTTATTTTCCATAACTTAGAAGTAGTAGTTTTTATACTAGTTTGGTTTACATATATTTTATTTTCAAAAAAATATTTTTATGTATTTAAATTAATAAAACCCAAAGTGGTTTTTTCCATGTGTTCTTCCCTCCTCGCCAGGTCGTTATTATAAGAATTGCTATTAATAATTCATCCTGTTAAATAAAGAAATAAAATAAAAAGCTATTTCAAGTCAAATAATATTAGATAGAACTACAAACCAGTTTCTCTGATGTTGAATGTGTTATTTAAAAATTAATACAAAAATAATATTAAAATGCACATTTCTAAAATGAGTATAATTTATTTCACATTAATTATAATTCTTTATATCAATATATAACTTTAGACATTTTAAAATTAGATTCAATAAGAACACGTAAAAGTTGCATTCACATCTTTCTTAATTCATTTACGCTGAGGTTTTCATCTTCGAGAAAAACCTCCTTGAAGAGTAAAAATTTTTCTTTTTCAAGATGTTGATATACCTATTTAATCCTTTGTTAGACTTTTTAAGTCTAACAAGAAAAATGTCTTGTTGAAATGTTTTCTCTTATTTTATTTCACTACGTTGATGACTGCAACGTCTCGAATCCATGCTTTTATTCTGAAACGCTAAATAACTCTACCGGAAGCTGTAGCTAATTTAGATTAACTTGTCAGACCGCTCCCATCATTAACTAGCACCGGAGCGAATAACGGGACTCCGGGCAAAATGCACCGACTCTTGCTCGTGTTTGTGGCCGCCGTCGGGGTTTCCGGGTTCGGCCTCCCGCGTCTGTACGCCTCCCCCGCGGTGGAGCCTTGCGACGCCCCGCTGCAGTGGGAGGGAAAGTGGGTGTTGTACGACCACAGCACGGGCAAAAGCCGGGCCGCGGTCTCCTACGACGGCCAGAACCAGCGGATCCGGGTCCTGCAGCAGCACAAGAAGCACACTCCCTGTCAGAGGTACCAACCAGTCCTGGCTGGGTGACGAGGTTTAATCTATTGCAAATGCTCAAAAAATATCCATCTCATGTTTTTCATTTTAACTGATTAAAGTTAATATATACACTTTAAATATCAATTTAAAATATCTGAAAAAGACCAAATTATTTAATAAAGTTGAATTAGGTCATATTTCAATGTCACTGAACTAGTTGGTGTTTTTGTTGTAGCAACAATATTAAATTAACAAATATTTTGGCAACATGTTGAATAATTAAAAAACACCAGTATTTATTCACCCATTGCATAAACATCAGAGCAACAAATAAAGTATTACAGATTGTGAGAAGAAATCCTGTTATATTATTGAAGAATCAAAATCAAGCCTGTTGTTTAGAAATGATCAGAAGGAGCAGCATTATAATAATAATAATAATAATAATAATAATAAAAACCACTTTATTTTGGAGTTGATTCATTAATAATTGCTGGATCACAAATGAAGATACTTCTAAACGTGAATTAGTCGTAAACCAAGATGAGGTTTAATGAATCTGTTTCAGAGACACAGATAAGTTTCAATTATGAATCTTTTTACTCCACAAACTTTTATTTATCCACCAGATTTTCCACTATGGAACATAAAACAGAACAAATTTGTCACATCAAAATCTATAATTATCAGCACTAAAACAAGAAGTTAAACTGATTCTCGCTCTGTGGTCAGGTAGTTATTTTAAAGTGCTACGACTGAATTATAATGATGGAAACAAATGTAAAAATCAACTAATTAGAAACATTTTGCACTGAAAGAAAATGACTAATAATGTCCCCAGAACATCCTGGTAAAGGTTCCTGTTGTGGAAACATGTATTATTGGTCAATATTTATTTTATTTGATAACTTTGATCACTTTGGGTGTTTACATAAAAGCTGATCGATCAAACTTTCTCATAAGTTATTATCTTTTAAGATAAGCTTATTACTGTGTATTATCTGAATTAATATGAACTAAGAATTGCTAATATTGTGGCAGGTAATAAATAATAAGTAATAAATTATTTTATTTTCTACTTGGAGGAAAATAAATGGATTATTTTGCTGATAGTTTTGGGTATATTTTTATTTTGCTTCTTTTTATTGAATTCATTAAATGTCTGTGCTACAGTGTTATTATATGAAAAAAAGTGAAAAAGTTATGAAAACATACATAAAACCTATCTAATTTACTTAATTTTTTCCCCAAATGAAAAACAGATAAGCTGATTTATTGATTATTATTGATCACTTACAACAATATAAGCTTTTAGTTGTAGTTTTACATGTTTATCACCTGGCTTCTCTTTTTGTTTTTATTCTGCTCGTATTAAGCCATGTTCAGACCTCAGAGTCTGTTGTCTAATAATCAGCGGCGCTGCAGGAGTAAACAAGCACAAAGTCTCTAACTCTGCATTGTGAAACGGCGTCTGGCTGGTAAACAAAGGCTCAGCCTGTTTAATCAGCGTTAGTTTGCTTAGCTTTGACAACACTGCACTCATTTCCCAAAAATATATTGCACTGCAGTGAACTAACGTTTGCACTCCGAATTTCCTTCATTTTCTTGTATTTGCAGGTTTTTTGAGTACATCTACCTGTACCAGAGCAAGGTGATGTTCCAGATCGACCAGAAGACCAAAGAGTGCTCCAAGGTGGCTCTGACCGAGGCCTGGGATCCCTTCGACATCCCCATAAACTCCACCTTTGAGGATCAGTACTCCATCGGAGGCCCCGGGGACAACGTGGAGGTGCAGGAGTGGTCGGACAGGAAGCCGGCTCGTCGGCGTAAGAACGCCGCGCCACGCTTAGAAAACAGAAATCTGGGAAAATGAACCAAATGCTGAGTCACTGCAGTTGGTCAGAACGACTCCAAACTGAGCTAAAATAAATCAACAGATAATAACAGAAATAATACATAACAGTGCAAATGTGCACTGCAAAAACACAAAATCTCACCAAGTATTTTTAGTGAGGTTTTTAGTGCAAATATCTTAAAACAGTTTAAAAAAGACAAAATGAACTTTAATGTAACATTTCAGCAAGATATAGGATTATAAGTCAATTAGTCCTCAATATTGATGAAAAAGTACCAGTTCCACTGGCAGATAAAGTCAATTATAACATGAGAAAAATGTCTTGTTAAAATGAACTTTTACATAAAAATTAAGGAATTATAGACTTAAAAAAAGCTCATATATCTTTCTTAAAAGTTACTTGTAAGTTAGTTTTGTCTTATTTTACTATAATATTTACTAGAAACTAAACTAAAAATACTTGGTAGGATTTTGTGTTTTTGCAGTTCCTAGCATGTTTTGTAGCATTTTGCCCTTTAGCCTGCATGTTTATCAGTCCACCAGCAGAGGGCGACATTTGAAGATGGAAAATGAACCCGGATCTGAAAACTGGCTGAATTTTCTACTGTAGATCCTGTTGAAAGTGTTGCAGGTTTCAGAATGAGCAGCTCATCTCCTGCTCATTTTTCCTGCAGATGAATCCTGGGTTGGCGTTTACACCGTGAAGGATTGCTACCCGGTGCAGGAGACTTACACCAAAACAGCACCGTCACCACCTCCACCCGCTTCCTCAGCCTGCAGCTGGGCATCAGCGACCCCAAAGTCTTCACTCCGCCCTCCACCTGCCAGTCGTCTCGGCCAGAGCGGATGGCCGAGTTCCACTGCTGAGGCCTTCGCCGATAATCAGCAGCTTTTTCAGTCTGTAGTTGATTCCTGGTACAATAATAATAATAAACACTAAGAGAATAAAACACATAGCTGCTGTAGAAACTGTCATTACTGATGCCAATACTGCAAGATCTTCTGTTGAATCTTTATTAGTTTAAATCTGAATATTAAATTCTGAAATCACTGCTGTGAGACAATGACGCCTGAATAAACTGGTTTATTGTCATCTGTTATGTTTCAGAGTGAAGGAAACTACTGATTTCATTCTTAATGTTTCTTAATATGTGATGCCCATATAATAAAAAGACATTGTTAATCTGAATAAAAAGTGAGTTTTGAGATCATTTACTTGTACTTTATTTTGAAAATACTTAAGTAGTCTCCAGAATGGAGTCGGCCATCTTTCTGAGAAGGCCTGGACCGCGGCATGCCTTCCAGAGCGAGCTGAGTCCAGAGGTCTGTTGGTTTCTGGAAATCTTCAGAAGACCAGCGGAGCTTTTGAAAGTTTGCTTCAACTGAGGAAGCAGTGTGGCTTTTTTACTTTACGCGTCTATCCATCCCTTATCCAACATGCTTGTCCTGACAGGAATTCCCAAAGTGATCAGGGGAGAGACGTGGGACACCCTGGTCAGATCGCCAGTCCTCTTTTCAGATACCGTGATCCTGCATTTCCTGAAACTGAACCCTCACATGAATACCCGTCACCCAGACTGAGTGAAAGGCGGCGTTACTTACTGAACGCTCTGCAGTAAGTTCGAAAAATGAAGTGAGCTGCAGCAGCGTGTGAGGTTAACGAACCTGGTACCTGTCAGTTCAGGTACCAGGGGATCCAACCCCACCGCTGGGAGTTGACCTGAACCAACAGGCACCAACCAGGCAGCTGCAGGTTACTGCTGTGGATGCCAAACTCTGGATGTGGGATGAATTCTGTGCATCTATTGGGAAAAAACTTCCTGTTGGCGTCAAAGATGTTGACTTATTGCCTCACAAGCAGGAAACAGGACATGTTGCTGTTTACCTCTTTCATTTTCCAAGAGAAGTGTGGATGCTGCCTAAACTACTCTGTGTTCCTGCATGGGATTATGAGAAAGTTCAAACAAATGTTTTTCGTGTTAATAAATGACGAAGCTTGAAACAGAAACCAGAACATCAGATTCCCTAAATGAATGGGATGTTTGTAATGGTTCTTCTTTCTCTGAAATACAGATATTGTTTAATGATGTTTTCTTTTTCAGCTCCAAGTCATATGTGCAAATGAGAGACATTAACATGTTGTGACATTTATGTGTGGAGAGATTCATTCACTTTGCACAGTCAAATCATTTGTAAATAGGAACCCAAGCTTCTGTAAATACCAGCTCAGTTGAGGAAGAGGCACAGAGTCACCATCAGTTGGAGCAGAAATGGAGCAGAAAGGAGATCAGAGGAGCCAGGACCCCTTCTCCTGTTCGATCTGTCTGGATCTACCCAAGGATCCGGTGACGATTCCCTGTGGACACAACTTCTGCATGAACTGTCTTAAAATTCACTGGGATGGAGAGAAAAAAAACTGCAGCTGCCCTCAGTGTGAGAAGACCTTCACACCGAGGCCTTTCCTGGAGAAAAAACACCATGCTAGCAGCTTTAGTGGAGCAGCTGAAGAAGACTGGACTCCAAGCTGCCACCGCTGACCACTGTTATGCTGGACCTGAAGATGTGGCCTGTGATTTCTGCACTAGGAGGAAACTGAAATCCATCAAGTCCTGTTTAGTCTGTCTGGCCTCTTACTGTGAGGAACACCTTCAGCCTCATTATGATTCAGCTACTTTTAAGAAACACAAGCTGGTGGAACCGAACAAGAACCTGCAGGAGAACATCTGCTCTGTGGATGAACATAAAGGCCACAACACAGTGTCAGCTGCAGCAGGAAGAGCTGAGAGGCAGAGAGAGCTGGAGGAGAGACGAGGAAACATCCAGCAGAGAATCCAGGACAGAGAGAAAGATGTGAAGCTGCTTCAGCAGGAGGTGGAGGCCATCAATCACTCTGCTGATAAAACAGTGGAGGACAGTGAGGAGATCTTCACCCAGCTGATCCTCTCCTCCAGGAAAGAAGCTCTGATGTGAAGCAGCAGATCAGATCCCAGCAGGAAACTGAAGTGAGTCGAGTCAAAGATGTTGAGGAGAAGCTGCAGCAGGAGATCACTGAGACTGAAGAGGAAAGACGCTGAGCTGGAGCAGCTCTCACACACAGAGGATCACAACCAGTTTCTCCTCAACTACCCCTCACTGCCAGCACTCAGTGAGTCCACACACTCATCCAGCATCAACATCCGTCCTCTGAGACACTTTGAGGACGTGGCAGCAGCTGTGTCAGAGCTCAGAGACAAACTACAGGACGTCCTGAGAGACTCATGGACAACATCTCACTGATGGTCCACTGAGGTGGATGTTCTGCTGTCAGAACCAGAACCAAAGAGCAGAGCTGATTTCTTAAGATATTCACGTGAAATCACCCTGGATCCAGATACAGCTCACTGTTATCTGAAGCTGTCAGAGGGAAACAGGAAGGTTACAGCTTTGGATCAACATCAGTCTTACTCCAGTCATCCAGACAGATTCACTTCATGGTGGCAGGTTCTGAGCAGAGAGAGTCTGACTGGTCGTTGTTACTGGGAGGTGAGTGGAGAGGGAGAGGCGCTATATAGCTGCTTCATGCAAGAATATCAGCAGGTCAGGAAATGAATGTGGATTTGGTCGAAACAACAAATCCTGGGCTTTAGATTGTCACCAAAACAGTTTCACGTTTGGTACAACAACACTGCGACCTCCATCTCGGTTCCTCAGTCCTCCAGAGTGGGGTGTACCTGGACCACAGAGCAGGTATTCTGTCCTTCACAGCGTCTCTGGATCCATGACTCTCCTCCACAGAGTCCAGACCAGATTCACTGAGCCGCTGCATGCTGGAGTTTGGCTTTACATCTGTGGAAGCTCTGCAGAGTTCAGCAAACATTAATACATCTGTTTTCTTCACCAGTGTAATTAGCACTGATATATATTGCAATATTATTTTCATTTAAGTTTCCATTTTTGTTCTTAGCTCATGTAGACAACAGAATACAATCACAATAATCATTAAACTGTAATGGGATCTACTGTTTGTAAAATTTACTTTACTTTATCACTCTGGTTATGGGTTGAATCTACTAAATAATGTATGTCTTGCAAAAAGGCACCATACCAGCAGAAAGACTTGACTACTGTGTTCAATAAAGAGAGAAAAAGACTTTCATTTGGTTTGTCTTTTGTTTGTGAGCTGCTGAAACTTCAGCGTCGGTCTGCAGGTGTTGGATGATGTGGGAACAAACGTCACAGTTTTATGAGGAAGGAACATGCACATAGATCTGCTCACTTCTCTGAGAACTAACTGAGAAAAAGGAGAACAGTCTGAGGTTTGTTCCCGTCCAGCTGCCCGGATCAGAAACTCTCACGTGACCCTATGACCTCCTGTGGTGACGGCTGGTTTGAGTCATTTTCAGCTCATAAAGCTGATTTTTCCAGTTTTCTGCTCAGATTCATCAGTGAGACAAAGATAATCACTCCCACTTTGAACATATTTTCATCCACATCCCAGTTATTAAGCGTTATTATCAGAATGTCAAACCAAAGCTCTGACATTAACTTTATCTAAAATCCCAAAATATGTGGTAATTTTTTTCAGTGACTTTAGAGAACTCTAACCTGCTTTATGCATTTATTATGACAGTTTAATAATTATAACAAACGATCCCCATGATGAGTCTGAAAGCTGTGAAACATTTCAAACCTTTCATTTCACCAACATGCCAACATTCAGCTGCTCAGCTTTAGATTTCCGGATGTGTTCAGCAGATGATTGACGTCATTTTTCAGAATTTTGCCGTTATTATTTGTATGAAGGTTAGATTCTCAGTTACTGGGAGTCATAAAGAAATGTCAGTATTTTTTCAGTTTTATTGGGGAAACATGTTACCTCAATCCATCAAGCCTGATGATGATTTGACAGTCAAATGACCAGAACAGAGCTGCATACGGCGCCTGCTTTGTCTAAGCTAGAAGAGAAAATATCAACATTTGCATGCTCACATATTTACATTTCTGGGATGCAGAACTTCCTGGTAGCTTCTTCTCATCCAGTAACAACCAGAACGGCGCCTTAAAAGAAGAAGATGGTTAAGATTAAAGTAGTTTGTCATCAGGTATTAAGAGTTTCATCACTGCTTAAATCAGTTTAGTGAATGTCAGTTTATGCACGAGTGAAGGTTCATGCTGGGTCGACTCAGTGGGTTCATGCTGTGTAGGCTCAGTGGGTTTATGCTGTGTAGGCCCAGTGGGTTCATGCTGGGTCGGCCCAGTGGGTTCATGCTGTGTCGGCCCAGTGAGTCAGTCTGTTGGACTCAGAGCTTTAAACTCCTTAGAAAAGAATCAGAAATGCCACAAAAAGGCCGAACCAGCAAATGAAGGATTCTTTTTCTCTAATGAAAGGCAGAACTGGTATTTCTGATTCTGCGGAGAGATTGGAGTTTATATGTCTGAGTTTTGGTGATTCAGTCAGTTGTTAACAGAAAACTCTTGTGGATATAATTCAACTTTAATACTTTCACAGACTTTGTCTTCCTGCAATTAAAACTTGATATCTCTCACTTTTTTTCCTGCTCTGGAACAAACCTTGACGCTGGATGCAACTAAAACCTGATGAAGGTGAAAACTGATTGGCTGCAGCTTCTCTGCTCTGACACATGATCAGAGATCAGAGCTTTATGCTTTATATGGTTTCAGGAAACGTGACTCACATGGTCAGTGTGACTGAGAACAGAAATGGAGCAAAATCTGGAAAACCAAAAACTTTCTCCTGTTCGATCTGCGAGGATCTACTGAGGGATCTGGTGATGATCCAGAACCGTATTAAAATCTGGGTCCTCCAGAGTAGGAGTGTGCCTGGATCATGAAGCAGGTATTCTGTCCGTCTACAGCGTCTCTGGATCCATGGCTCTGATCCACAGAGTCCAGACCAGATTCACTGAGTTGCTGGAGTTTAATGTGGTACAATGCAGGTTCTGCAGAGATCTGTAAACCCAATTAGATTGTCTTTTATTGTTATATAACTAAAACATTTCTCCGCATGAAAATCCAATCTTCTCTGGGCTCTGATAGTTATGCTTTAGTATTTGTATGTTCTGGTTTCGGTTCTGCAGATTGAAATGAACTGAAGTTGCTTCTGTTTTATTTTCTGTAATCCAAAGAAGAAATTGAAGCTAAAATCAATTTAGAACTGATGCTGTTTTCTCCTCAATTCTTTAGATTTAGATCAGAAAAATAAATGTCTGCCGTTTTGTCTCTTTGGGTTTCTTCAATAAAACAACTTGATCAAAAAGAAATGTGGAAAGTTTTAATTTCATTATTGCAAAAAAATTTCATTTTCTTCTTAAAAAGGAATATGTCTAAAAAATATTGTGTTAAACAAACAAGCATAAAAACAAGTGAGGCTCAATTTGTCAACAAATAAAGAGTCACATTAAAACAAACCATGGGCTGGTCGCCACCTGGTGGTGAGTTGTGGTACTGCAGGGGAGACTGTCGATCTGGTTCCAGGTCTTTCTGTAGGATTTAACTTTTTGGGGTGGAGAATGTCACATGTTGGAAAAGTTTAAAAAAGGAAACCATCTCACTGGGAGCTGCTTTTTGTTCTCTGATGAAATGACAAACCTCCACCACGTTTTAATGTGTTAACGCAAGAAAACGTATCATAGCCAAAACTTTCAAAACTGTGAATGTGACTACAATAATTTAAAATAAGTGCAAAAACAGGAAATCAGTTCAAAGTGATACTATGGACCTTCTTGGACTGGTTAATAAATAAGCTGCAACTGGAACCAATGATGGATCAGAAGCCAATGTGAGCAGAACCACAGAGGTCCAAGTCAGAGGGATGAAAGCAGGAATCAGTTTTTCAACATTTTTTCATTTGAAAAAACTTTTTGCTTTACAGAGTTTGTTTAACTGATAATGAAAAATATACTTTTAGACAAAGAATGTTGCTTGTTTCTCTGATTTAGAAGAATTTATGGCAACATTTGAAGAAGAAGAAGCAGGAATAAAGAGAAGCAAGAGGATCAAATAGAAAAGCTACTGGATAGGTAATCCACCAGGGCTGCTATCTTAACACTTTATTATTCCTGGAATCAAAGCTTTATATTCCTCCCTCTTCCTGCTCAAACACACCTTGAAGCTGGGAGGAAGCAACAGCTGCTGAAAGCTGATTGGCTGCAGCATTTCTGCACTGACATGTGACTCATAGATCAGAGCTCAATCTTTTTTTCTTCACTGAGTTTCTGTTTCAGGAAGTGAAACTCACACAGTCACTGAGACTGAGAGCAGAAATGGAGCAGAATCAGCCGGACAGAAAACTTTCTCCTGTTCGATCTGTTTGGATCTACTGAAGGATCCAGTGACGATTCCCTGTGGACACAGTTACTGCATGAACTGCATTAAAAGTTTCTGGGATGAAGGTGAGCAGAAGAAGAACTACCACTGCCCTCAATGTAGGGAGACATTCACATCAAGGCCTGTTTTAAAGAAGAACATCATGTTCGCAGCTTTAGTGGAGCAGCTGAAGAAGACTGGACTCCAATCTGCTCCTGCTGACCACCGTTATGCTGGACCTGAAGATGTGGCCTGTGATTTCTGCACTGGGAGGAAACTGAAATCCATCAAGTCCTGTTTAGTCTGTCTGGCCTCTTATTGTGAGAAACACCTTCAGCCTCATTATGATGTGGCTCCTTTAAAGAAACACAAGCTGGTGGAACGAACAAGAACCTCCAGCAGAACATCTGCTCTAAGCATGATGAGGTGATGAAGATCTTCTGCCGCACTGATAAGAAATGTATCTGTTATCTCTGCACTATGGATGAACATCAAGGCCACGACACAGTGTCAGCTGCAGCAGAAAGGACTGAGAGGCAGAGAGAGCTGGAGGAGAGACGAGGAAACATCCAGCAGAGAATCCAGGACAGAGAGAAAGATGTGAAGCTGCTTCAGCAGGAGGTGGAGGCCATCAATCACTCTGCTGATAAAACAGTGGAGGACAGTGAGGAGATCTTCACCCAGCTGATCCGTCTCCTCCAGAAAAGAAGCTCTGATGTGAAGCAGCAGATCAGATCCCAGCAGGAAACTGAAGTGAGTCGAGTCAAAGATGTTGAGGAGAAGCTGCAGCAGGAGATCACTGAGCTGAAGAGGAAAGACGCTGAGCTGGAGCAGCTCTCACACACAGAGGATCACAACCAGTTTCTCCTCAACTACCCCTCACTGCCAGCACTCAGTGAGTCCACACACTCATCCAGCATCAACATCCGTCCTCTGAGACACTTTGAGGACGTGGCAGCAGCTGTGTCAGAGCTCAGAGACAAACTACAGGACGTCCTGAGAGACTCATGGACAAACATCTCACTGATGGTCACTGAGGTGGATGTTCTGCTGTCAGAACAGAACCAGAACCAACAACAAGGGCTGGATTCTTGAGATATTCATGTGAAATCACTCTGGATCCAAACACGGCTCACACAATGCTGGTTCTGTCAGAGGAGAACAGGAAGGTAACACATTCTGATCAGTCTCAGTCTTATCCAAGTCATCCAGACAGATTTATTACTAATACTCGTGCTCTGAGCAGAGAGAGTCTGACTGGTCGTTGTTACTGGGAGGTGGAATGGAGAGGGAGAGTTTCTGTAGCCGTCGCGTATAAAAATGTCAGCAGAGCAGGAAGTCCTATTGAATGTGTATTTGGACGTAATGACAAATCTTGGGCATTAGAGTGTCAGTCAACCAGTTTTAAATTTGGTCACAACAACATCTGGACCTCCATCTCAGGTCCATTTTCCTCCAGAGTGGGAGTGTTCCTGGATCACAGAGCAGGAGTTCTGTCCTTCTATAATGTCTCTGGATCCATGACTCTGATCCACAGAGTCCAGACCACATTCACTGAGCCGCTATATGCTGCAGTTTTGCCTTGGAACAAAGGAAACTCTGTACATTTCTTAAAACCAAACTAGATTTTCTCTCTTTTGCCTGATTGGTGATCAGGACTCATTGCTCTTTTCTGCTCTGCTGTTCTTTATTTTCTGGTTTAAATGTCGTTCTGTGTTTCCAGGAGCCATAAAGTGCAGCTCATGTTTTCTTTCAGTATTGACAGAAATATTTCTCCATATGAAAATCTAAAACTTTCTGGGTTCTGATGGTTTTGCTTTAATATTTGTATTGATAAATTTGGATGTTCTGGTTTCTGTTCTGCAGAATAAATGTTGTTCTTATTTAAATCAGTTGAGATTGAGAAAACTTTTTATGTTTTCTTCATTGTGATCCAAAGAAGAATCTGAAACAAACATAAACTTTGAACTGATGCTGATTTATTTGACAATAATGTCATTTATATAAAGAAAATAAATATATGCTTTTCTGTCTCTTTAACTTTCATCAATAAAACAAATTGATTACAGAGAAATGTGGAAATTTTTTCTCTTCATTATTACAACAAATTATTATTTGGTGAGCTGATGGGTTAATTCTAACCCTAGTAAATAAGGAGATAATAGTAAAATTTCCAGTTCTGCTCTTTATTCTTCGCTCTAAATCTGTGATCAGATCCTGTCTGACCTCAGATCTCTTTGTTCTAAAGACTGGAAAACACCCAATGTGTGCAGGAGCAACAGATCCATCCATCAACATTTCTTGTGCAACGATGTTACTTCACAAAATATAATGTTTACCATGTGGTATCTTTTATAACTTTGTACTGTTGTGTTTTAAATGGTAAAGCACTTTGAAGTGCCTTGTTGATGAAATGTTCTCCACAAATAAACTTGATTGCTTGCTGACGCAGCAGAAATAGTGATGATGGATGCAATGTGTTTCCCCAAATTTATTAACAAAACATTTGCAATTTATTTATACTGGTGGTCAGAGAATAAAATGAGAAATGATGTACTAAACTTTGTTGACTGACAAATCAGGATGTTTCTTGTTCAAACCGATGAACAGACTCTATATTTCTGGCGTTTTCAGCCTATCACTGATGTGATCAGGTCTCTGAGGAGCAAACCATGAACATCCAGCTTGGTATCTTTCCATAAATGTTGAAATTGTCCAACAACTCCTAAACTTACGGATGGCTTCAATCATCCAGGAGCAAGTTTTTATTTACCCTGATCCTGCTTGGTTAAATTGTGCCACAGAGTCTAAAACAGATCCTAATAATTATGCAAAAGACTAAAGAAATGAATCAGTATCCATATGAGCCAAATAAAAAAAGAAGAACCTCTCAACATCATTGCGGTAGATAACACTAAATTATCTAAAGTATAAATTTAATAATAAACAGTAAATATGTTGTTTTTTATTTCTTCAACAGCAGATAGAGCAATTAAATTAAATGTTTCCCACCATATATGTCAATTATCTCATTTCTCCAGCAACAATGACTCCTTATTTCATTCTTTGACATTGTGAAGAAATTAGATTTTAGAGATCTGACTTTTGATGAAGTCAGTTGCTTTGAACAGATGACTATTAAACTTTGACATTTTTTACTTTAAAAGCCAATATCTCTGTAGTAAAAGCAGCCTGATATCCCTTCCCCTTCTTCCTGCTCTAGTGGGCGGAGCCAATGTCTCCTGAAGCTGAAAGCTTATTGGTTGCAGCCTTTCTGCACTGACATGTGACTCATAGATCAGAGAAGAAAAATGTTCTGTTCCCAGGAAGTGAAACTCACACAGTCACTGTGACTGAGAGGGAAAAGGAGCAGCAAGCAGTTCAGCTGGACCGAGAAACTTTCTCCTGTCCGATCTGTTTGGATCTACTGATGGAACCAGTGGCTATTCCTTGTGGACACAGCTACTGTATGAACTGTATTAAAGATCACTGGGATAAACAGGATCAGGAAGGAGTTCACAGTTGTCCAGAATGCAGGAAAATCTTCACACCAAGGCCTGTCCTGGAGAAAAACACCATGCTAGCAGCTTTAGTGGAGCAGCTGAAGAAGACTGGACTCCAAGCTGCTCCTGCTGATCACTGCTATGCTGGACCTGAAGATGTGGCTTGTGATTTCTGCACTGGAAGAAACTGAAAGCCATCAAGTCCTGTTTATTCTGTCTGGCCTCTTATTGTGAGAAACACCTTCAGCCTCATTATGATTCAGAGACATTTAAGAAACACAAGCTGGTGGAACCGAACAAGAACCTGCAGGAGAACATCTGCTCTGTGGATGAACATCAAGGCCACGACACAGTGTCAGCTGCAGCAGAAAGGACTGAGAGGCAGAGAGAGCTGGAGGAGAGACGAGGAAACATCCAGCAGAGAATCCAGGACAGAGAGAAAGATGTGAAGCTGCTTCAACAGGAGGTGGAGGCCATCAATCACTCTGCTGATAAAACAGTGGAGGACAGTGAGGAGATCTTCACCCAGCTGATCCGTCTCCTCCAGGAAAGAAGCTCTGATGTGAAGCAGCAGATCAGATCCCAGCAGGAAACTGAAGTGAGTCGAGTCAAAGATGTTGAGGAGAAGCTGCAGCAGGAGATCACTGAGCTGAAGAGGAAAGACGCTGAGCTGGAGCAGCTCTCACACACAGAGGATCACAACCAGTTTCTCTCAACTACCCCTCACTGCCAGCACTCAGTGAGTCCACACACTCATCCAGCATCAACATCCGTCCTCTGAGACACTTTGAGGACGTGGCAGCAGCTGTGTCAGAGCTCAGAGAGAAACTACAGGACGTCCTGAGAGACTCATGGACAAACATCTCACTGATGGTCACTGAGGTGGATGTTCTACTGTCAGAACCAGAACCAACAACAAGGGCTGGATTCTTGAGATATTCATGTCAAATCAGTCTGGATCCAAACACGGCTCACAGTTATCTGAAGCTATCAGAGGAGAACAGGAAGGTTACAGTGATGGATGAGCCTCAGTCTTATTCTAGTCATCCAGACAGATTCACTTCATGGTGTCAGGTTCTAAGTAAAGAGAGTCTGAATGGATGTTGTTACTGGGAGGTGAAGTGCAGAGGGACAGAAATTTATGTAGCTGTTGCATACAACAATACCAAAGCAGGAAGTGGCAATGAATGTAAATTTGGAGGTAATGACAAATCCTGGGCTTTGGAGTATTCCAAAAACTGTTATAAATTTGGTCACAACAACATCTGGAGCTCCATCTCAGGTCCAGTTTCCTCCAGAGTGGGAGTGTACCTGGATCACACAGCAGGTATCCTGTCCTTCTACAGCGTCTCTGAATCCATGACTCTGATCCACAGAGTCCAGACCACATTCACTGAGCCGCTACATGGTGGAGTTTGGATTTGGAACAATGGAAACTCTGCAGAATTCTGTAAACCCAAATAAATTTCTGTTAAGATTGTTGACTGGGATTTACTGTACTGATGTCTTTTTTTTAGCACTTATGTTATTTATTTTTCTTTACTTAGTCTAATTAAAATTTTTAAAAATTCTAAAAAGTACATAAATATTTTGTTCCTACAACAGTGAGGAACTGCACTCCACACAGACAACAAAGCCGGTGGAATAAAACGCAGAATCCCAGGAACAACAATATAAAGAGTTGCACTGTGTGAATATATGACATGTTTTTACAAAAACCCTGTCCTGCGGAAAATCGGTCTTTTTTGTACACAATTGCGGCAATAGAAGGAACATTTTCTTAGCTTGAAGTGAAATAAAGCATCTTTGAAGAAGCCATGGATCCAATTAAATATTCAATAATCTGTGTCTGTATTCTGGTCAAGACTGGACTTGACCACAATTTGATCCTGAATTATGTGGAAATGATTTTGGAAAATATGTTTGACAATCCGGACAATGAGTTGCTTTTCATTACCTACCTTGGGGATATCCTGATGTTGATTGGTCAGAAACATTTAAACCCGACACATGATGTAAAATTCTTGAAGTTCAACCAGGTATCCAGATGAATTCCTCTAATTCTTGAAATGCATAAAAAAAAAAAAAACATACAATTGGTTTGAAGATTTTTCAAGATGTGATGGAAAAAAATATGAATTGAATATTATTCATTTTCATTTTATAGTAAAATAAAACTATAAAAAATTTTAATCCAAAATTTAGATTAAGATTAGAAGAAAGAAACAACCTCATTTTGATTCATTAAACAGGAAACTACATTATGGTCTTGCACAAACAGAACAAAGACATTTTGGTGTAAAGAATATTTAATATTTTTGGGTTCAACATAGATTCATAAAGTGCATAATCGCTTTTTGCGCTTCTGGTTCCTCATTTCCTCTGATGAATCCTCTATAAAGTCAATTTTCTTTTAATTGCCTCCTTATAGTGCCTCTTCAAACAGCCTCTCTATCTCGTTTTAGTTAATTTTATATTAAATATGTATTTTTATTCAACAAACAAAGTAAATAAAACAGCAAAAAAGAAAAAAAAAAGAATAAATACGCAATAAATAAGTAATATTTATTCTCCACCAGGGGGCGCTGCCTCTTGTATTGAGGTCGTTTCTGGCTCCAGCTGCAGACTTCAATTCCCAGAATCCTTTGCTCCAACCTGCCTGCTAGCATGACTTCCATCCTTCCAGAGCAGCAAACGAAGAGCAAACGGATAACTTCTCCGCCTCCCCGAACCTGAAATCAGCCGCAAAAACACGTCCGACGTTTTTATCCAGAGAACATTAAATCTTGTCTGGGCGTCTCTGCCAGGTAAGAGTTGTGACGGAGTGAAATATTAGCGTTAAAGGAAACCCGGAGGAAGCTTTCTAGCTAGCTGGTTGTCAAATGAACGCAGTGATGCAGTAAAAGCGGCCAGAGAGCCGCTCAGGGCTCGTTTATCTCATTTTCTCTGTTTGTTTTGTCGCTTTTTGTTTTCCTACCTGGCCAGGTGACTCAGATGACCGTTTGAAGGGACATTCCGAAGTGTTGTGTTTTTTCGAGGCCTTGTCAGCTTGTTTATGTCCGTCAGCTTTTAAACCTGATCTAAAATATCTGGGTCTGTAGAGACTTCCAATGAGTTTGTTTACATAAATACTGAAATCACAGTTTTAATTGTATAAACTGTTCCCTCCAGTAAAAATGTGTTACCTGGTGAACAGGTGCGTCCAGACACATCCTGGAAGGCTGAGTTGTGACGTAACATCAATATATTTAATCTTAATTTATTACTTATTTACAGTTATGGTTATGTTTGAAGCTCTTCTGGTTATCTCTTAAAGCAGGGATGTCTAAAGTGTGGCCCCAGGGCCATTTACAGCCCTCTGCATGACTCTGTTTTGGCTGGTTGGTCTGTAACTCAAGAATGTAGCAAATTTCAATTTGAGATTTTTACAGACAAATATTGTTATTCACTATATTTATTTATCCTTCCATTTAAAACATCAACTGTATTTTGGATCAAATGATTTATAGAATCCTTTCCTACAATGATTTTGCTGCTTTGCCTTATTAAAATATTGTCTATTTAGTATATTATTGTCCACAGTCAATTTCTTAATAAATAAATCTTTTCAGTTTTAATTTAAAGAAAAAACTATTTAACATTTTGGCCCTAATGTTACAACGTTTGGACACCACTGTCTTTCAGTATTATTTCACTATTATTTAACAGGAAACTCTTAAGGTAATAATATTAAAAGTAAAACTTAGAGCTGTTGTTGTTGTGTTTCAGTCTTTCTGCGTTCTTCCTCCTCCATCTTTATGTTTTCAGACAATCCGGTTTTGTTGAAGTAGCTGCTTGATAAAACCAGTTTCACCTGCACTGTCATCATCCTTACCGGGATTATTTCCTCCTTACATGTTTTAGATCAGTGTTTGTTTTAGAGGGTTAGCGTTATCGTTCCAGGAGTCTGCGCTTATTCAGAGTTGCCAAGTCTTTGAACGCCAATGTTTTTGGTTTTATATATATAAATCTCTAAAAGCTTCTGCTCACACTTTGATATGCTCTTACATTTTTGGATATGATGGTAGAAGTTTTCTTTGACGATTTCAGTCTGTCTGAATCTGTCACCTCTGGGAAAGTTGCAATTTGGAGGTGTGTGTTGCTTGTCACATACAAGCCCCTCTCCTGACTCATCTCAAAAGCTGCTACAAAAAATTATTATTGATGTTCCTAAAAGCTTTTTTTTCTCTCAAAAAGTTCACATTTATTATGTTGTGCAAAAATAACATGGAAACAAATTTCCGTACTTCAGTCTGTGTTTTCTAGCTTTGGACCTCGTCTTCGTCAACCAACCTGCAACTGAAACATTTTTTATTTGCCACAAAAGCTCAACACGTGTTTTCAGACTGAACACAGCCACAAATGAGAAGTTGAGAGGCGATATTTCCTGTCAGTAGAAACGAATTCATCACATGAATTCATTAACACTAACTTCCCACATTGGGGAATATTTAACTAGGTCATCAGATGCTGGGAAAGCTGCTCACCTTTTATTTTTCTAAACTTTTCTCCCTTAGACTCAAATTATCTGAAACAGTAAGAATGAAAGAGTCCATCTGTGATCCTTTGTTAATTCATAACATGTTTAACAGTAAAAATGCCGGAAATATTTGTGCTCATATTACAGCTTTAATCAACCATAATTGAGCAAATTTGGATCCATAATATTGATTTATTTTCTCCTAAATGAATAAGAATGAATTTTGTCAGCCATGTCAGATCTAAACCAGTTAAAATGTAAAGTTGCTTTGCGGGTTCAGAGGGAAGTGAAGAGGAAGCTGCAAACTGACTCTGTTCATAATGTGAGAAAAATATCAGCCTGTGGACGTAAAACCGTTTTATTGGCCTGGTTTTATCTCACTGGCTCCAGATCTGGGTTTGGATCATGCAGATCTTGACAGATTTTGTGTATTATTTCTATTATATTTACTATAAATATATGACTTTAAAAAAGTCTTTAATATACAAAAAAATGAAGATTTTGCTCAGACTGTTTGTAAAATGTGGATTTTGTGAACCTGTAGGAAACAACATCAACAGCAAAACACTGTTGGAGTTTGAAACATGTTTTATGTTACTTTGTATGAAAACTACTAACAGTTAAAGTAAATTTGCAGTTAGTTTCACTTCCCCAAGTTCGCCGAGGAGGAGTTAAAGCTCTACAATAGTCACAGGAAAATATACTTGTAACATTTGTTTGAGGGAAATACATGTCACTAGTTTTAAGTGAGTTTTCAAGCAGGTCTGTAGAAATAACTGTCTCTATTGTAACCCTGACAGATGATATTCTGTTTCTTTCCTAAATGGAATTTGCAGTGCTTAGCAAAATGTTTCTACATTTAAGATTATCTTGAGACAAAATAAGATATGTGAACATTTTGACTTGTTCTGAGGTTTTTTTTTGACTAAACATCTATAATTGTCCCTAATCAAGTGAAGTCTACTGGAATATTAGGTGGGATATAAAACCATCATTCAGTATTTAATCTCAGAAAGACAGATACTAACTATAGGTGGGTTTTTTGTTTTTTGAATATATTGTATGAAAATGTAAAAAAATCCTCCATCACTAAAATGACTAAATGAAAACATGTTCATGTTATAGATAAACGCATCCATGCATTTATATTTAGTCACATTAATTATTGCAACAGCGTCTTCACAGGTCACACCAGTTATAACACATCACACCAGTTATAACGCATAACACCAGTTATAACACATCACACCAGTTATAACACATCACACCAGTTATAACACATCTCACCAGTTATAACGCATAACACCAGTTATAACGCATAACACCAGTTATAACGCATAACACCAGTTATAACACATCACACCAGTTATAACACATCACACCAGTTATAACGCATCACACCAGTTATAACGCATCACACCAGTTATAACGCATCACACCAGTTATAACGCATCACACCAGTTATAACACATCACACCAGTTATAACACATCACACCAGTTATAACACATCTCACCAGTTATAACACATAACACCAGTTATAACACATAACACCAGTTATAACACATCACACCAGTTATAACATATCAGTTATAACGCATCACATCAGTTATAAACACATCACACCAGTTATAACACATCACACCAGTTATAACACATCACACCAGTTATAACATATCAGTTATAACACATCACACCAGTTATAACACATCACACCAGTTATAACACATCAAACCAGTTATAACACATCAAACCAGTTATAACGCATCACACCAGTTATAACACATCACACCAGTTATAACATATCAGTTATAACACATCACACCAGTTATAACACATCACACCAGTTATAACACATCAAACCAGTTATAACACATCAAACCAGTTATAACACATCACACCAGTTATAACACATCACACCAGTTATAACACATCACACCAGTTATAACGCATCACACCAGTTATAACGCATCACACCAGTTATAACACATCACACCAGTTATAACACATCACACCAGTTATAACACATCACACCAGTTATAACACCAGTAAATGTAAAAATCTTTTTCCTTCCAGATGCTGTGATGCCGTTTTCCTCCACAAACTGACTGCAAACCGCCACATGACCCACCGCTGCTGCCTGTGAGGACGCCGTTTTGAGCAGTGGGCGGGGCCTGTCCTGTCCGGGGGCGGGGCCAGCGATGGACAGCAGGTGCAGCAGCGTGGATTCGCGGCTGACCGGCAGAGGGCTGGGTTCAGTCAGCAGCACGCCGCTGTCTGCCAGGGTGGAGTCGTACGAATTCGGGGAGAAGAAATGCATCTCAGATGTTCGGAGGACATTCTGCCTCTTCGTCACCTTTGACCTTTTGTTCATCACTCTGCTCTGGATTATTGAGCTAAATGTAAGACGATGTTTTTGCACTCTGTGTTGGTAACACTGCAGGTCCTAAAATACAGAGTTCATGCAATTAAGAGATTTATTGCTTATTTGACAGGCCTGCTGTTTATGTATTATTATGCAGAAACAATTTCAAAGCTTTTTAACAAATTGAAGAATCACTGATTGTAACTAATCCTGCAGCTGAACAATTCAAAGTTCAGTTTTCTGCTGCTTTCCAAAATTTTATGTCGTCTGAAACACATAAAACCTTCAGAGTTAAAGCCACAGACGTTCATGATGTAAAAAAGGTCAGTTTATATAGTAAAAACTCATTTTACTCAGTAAATAATTGACCTGACACATCCAGGAACAGACTGAATGTCTGTCTGTCTTGTTGGGTTTATGGCTTCGCTGCAGGTCGTCTGTCTGCGGTTGGATAGAAGGAGGTCAGGGTGTCTGTGGAGGAGCAGGTCAAGGTCAGGCTTCTGCTCAGATTCAGGAAATGTCTTTTTTTTTTGTCAGACTCTTACAATGATCCAGTTACATCTGGTTCAACCTCCAACACAAAAAAAACACAAAATTACTTCTTTTTTTGACTTGTTTGCTTGTCAGCAGTGACTCATCAAACAGAAGTGAATTTACTTCTGTTATAAATAGTTTGAGTGACTTTTTGACCTGCTGCTTCCTGTTCCGACAGCAGAGGGCGGCGCAGCTGGTGGCTCTGCTGCCTCGCAGTAGGAAGGTTCCGGGTTTGAATCCCGGCCTACGGTCTTTCAAATAATCTACACTGTTGTGTATTTTGTCTTTTATCTAGAAATCAATTCTCATTATGTCAAAAAACTAATAATGTTAAGTTTATTAAACTCAGTTTAGGGTTTATTTTTGACTTCCAAAGATGAATATAAGGAGAGTGAGAACATCCCTAACTAAACAAGAATATCATTAAAAAATCTCAACTTTAGTCTGAACATGTTTCTGTTAATGCTGTGAATATGGGCAGATCTCCAGGGCGGCATTACATTGGGGGGCGTTCGGTTGCACCTGGATGTTCTGCTGCTTTTATGCCTGTGAGGAATGAGGAGCTGCAGCCTCCATCTTGATGGTTTGGGACTTTTTGCTGCATTTAATCCCATAATCTTAATTTGTTGTGTCCAAACTGTGTTTGAAACTTTTAACTGGAGAAAGAAGGAGAAAAGTTTACTAGATGAACACAGAGAAGAAACCATGAACTGGATTCATTCAAATGGATCGATTATTGAAATAATCAGTTAATTTAGTAATCAATTAATCATCAGCTGGAGTATTGGGACTCAGACACTCAGAGCATAAATTAAACCAAAACTGTACAAAATAAATGTAAATTTTAAGTTAAAAAGTCTTTAAAACTTCTTTGTCTGTAAACGTTTCACCCAGAACTCATTTTCACTTCACCTGCTTCAATTTCCCTAAAATGAATTAAAAATAAAACAAAATCATCCTTTTGCTTTCCACGTTTTAACTCGTCAATAATCAGCTCAACGTTACGTCATGTGAGCTTTTCACAACCTGCTGTTAGAAATTATTATTATTTTATCTGCAGATGAATCTTTTCCTACAGATGATTAAGAGAAAACAAAGGAATGTTTGTTATTTTAGACAATAATTTGTTTTCTTTTTGAAACATATTTATGTGCATATTTTAATGTGGTTTAATTAAAAATCTGCAGAATGTAAATTTCTGAATCTGATTTATGCTCTGAATGCTGCAACTCTTCAGTAAAATTAATGTTGCAGCTCCAGATGAAAACTTTTGCTCTTATTTGAAAAGCTTTGGACTTTAAAATATATTCAATATATATATAACAAAATATATATATAACATGTTTATCATACTTTCTATTTAGGGTTTGTGAATTTTTGAGTGATGCTTTTGGTTGGATCCAAACTTTTTCATGTAAGATGAGGAAAATATTAAGAGTATTTAGTAATTAACATGATTTTATTGAGCAAAAACCCAAAATGTTTCTGTTTGTTGTGCTGCAGGTGAGCGGAGGCGTTCAGGCGCAGCTGGAGAAGGAAGTGCTGCACTACGACTACCATGCCTCTTTCTTCGACATTTTTGTAAGAGCGTCTCCAGTTTAGCTGTTTTTTATTCGTTATCTTCTTGTTTAATCTGAGCGGCGGCTTGTTTCCAGCTGCTGGCCGTCTTCAGGTTTGCAGCTCTCATCCTGGCGTACGCCATCTGCAAGCTGCGTCACTGGTGGGCCGTCGCTGTAAGTGCTTGTGCCTGTCAGCCGTTTTTCATTATTTAAACATAAATTAAAATCAGATTATTTCACAAAACATTCATGGAGAAAAGATCCAAACAAACATCTTAAAGGAAGTGAGGACCTTGACTGTTTTTATCTGGCTTTTGTGTTTCATTATGTTCTATATTTGTTTATTTTATTGAATTATTTTAATTTTAAGTTGCTGCAAAAAGCTTGAAGGATTCATATCCATATTACAGACTGTGTGTTTTTCTTAGATAACCACTGCAGTCAGCTGTGCCTTCCTGATTATTAAAGTCATTTTATCAAAGGTAAGAGGAAGAATAAAGCTGCTGCTGATCCAAAACTTCATGCAAATATTTTTAGATATAATTACAATATCAGGTTTAATAAAGAGTTTGTTTCTGTTACAACCTGCTAATATTTTCATCTCAGCTGAACTTATTTCAGTTTATTAAAGCTCTGTGTTCACCTGCCTATTGAACTGATTAAAATAAATACAAAATGTTATATTCTAAAATATTTAGATTAAGTCCTAATACTGACATTTTGTGATCATTTACAAAACATAAAAAAAATAAAATCCTGGACCTTAAAGTGAGATTAGCTCAGACAAATCTGAATCTTCCACATTTTATAAATATGTTCAGATTATAAAACCATCAAATCATTGAGTTTTTCTGATGAATGTGAACAGAAGCAACCAGAAAATGAATGAGTTTGTGATTTGTTGGTTTGTTTGTGAGCAGCTGCTCCTCCAAGGCGCCTTCGGTTACCTGCTGCCCATCGTCTCCTTCATCCTGGCCTGGATAGAAACCTGGCTGCTCGACTTCAAGGTGCTGCCGCAGGAGAACGAGGACGAATGCAGTGAGTTTTCTGGTCGACCGCAGATGAACATGAACTCCATGTCGGACCTGCTGACCTCGTTTGTCCCGTCTGCAGGGTATCAGTCGTTCCTGGAGGCCGTGGAGCGCGCTCCGCTCATGGGTCCCGGTCCTCTATCCGACGGCCAGTTTTACTCTCCACCCGAGTCTCTCGCAGGTCACTTATCCTAGACCAACATTTACTCCTGATCTTTACAGAGAAAAGAGCCAGAACTGTAGTTTCTGTTAAAGGCGTTTGAATCGTCACATTGATCGTTTTCTGTCCTGTTTTCAGACTCTGATGAAGATCTGGACCCAGAAAAAAGCCTGATTCAGAAAGTCTCCTAACAGGTAGAAACTCCTCCTGCAGCAGAAAAATAGCTTTTATTTTCCAAAGAAAAGAGAAATTCAGTAAAATGTTATTTCCTATGTTCATGTTTCTGATTGGCTGCCAGTCAAATTATTACAGTTTTAATCCTCAAGCCAGAAATGGATAAAATTTGACAAAAAGAAGAAATCATTCAGCTTTCCTAACAAAAGACGGGATTGAATTGGAAGAAATTATCTGGTAATTTATTCGACATCAGATTAATAAAGTCATAATAAAAATAACTTGATGAAAATCTTCCACCACAGAACTATTATCAACTAAACTTAGAGGATATGAGGCAGCATTGATTAATCATTGATGTATCTTTAAGATTAAATATGTTAAATTGAGGAAAAGCTGCTTGAGTTTGACCTTTAAAAGGTTAAAGTTCATTGGCTGAGCGGGTTTGTTCTGCTGGTTCTTCAGGTTCCTGAAGACGTCCTGCTCCGTCCACTCTGGACCTTCTGCTCAACGCCGTCCCACTTCTGGTTCCAGCCGGGTTTTAGTTTTTGCACCTTTTAAAGAATTCGTTTTTATACATAATGAACTTAAAGTCTGGTTGAACAAAAAGATTTAAATTTTTCACCATGTTTTGTTTGACACGTTTTTGGACAGCTTGTCTTAAATTTACACCATGTTTACTGTAATATTTGGTTGTTTTTGATTTTACTGTGACATAAATCCTGTGATTGGATGAAGGAAAGCGTGAAGGAGCAGTTTGATCAGGTCACTGATTTAAAGAGACTGAAAAAAGGGAAAATGAGCCTCATGAAGGATCCTGCACTGTATCATATATATATATATATATATTATATATTAAACTGCTTTTAAAAGCTGCTGTTGGAGGAGGAAACAGTCAAACAATGTAATTATTGATGCATGCCATCCAAACCGGTTGGGTTTCAGGGGAAGCTTGTCTGGAAAACAACCAATAAAAAGTGAAACCTTGTTTTCTTTTGTTTCTGACTTTGCTGGGATCTAATGTGGGAATGTTTAGGTGGAATAATTTCCTGACTTTGAAATGGGAACAGCATGTTCTTATGTCTTTCCCATTTTGAAGAGTGGCAAGAAAACTGTCAGTGACACAGGAAGTCACTGAGCTTTGGATAATCGTTTTTCCCCCCAACTGAATTTTCACAAATCAAATGTTTTAGGGACTTTAAGACTATAAAACAGGGTAGTTGTTTTAAAATAATGAAATAAAATAAAACAGTGGTTTTGTGTAATACTGTTTTATTCAGTTTGTCACATTTTAATCAACAGAAGTCAAGAATCTGAGGCAGGTGTGAACATCCGCATCCCGTCTCATCAGTGCTGCGTCAAAAACACTTTTCTCCAAAATAAATAGATACTGACTTCTTAAAAAACTGTCAGCCTTCATCTGATCCTGGATCAGTCTGGAAACGATGAGATGAACGGAAACGACAGAAATCTGAGGTGAAGAGTGTGACGTTGTAAACCTTCGTTGTTTTTATTGACGAGTTTTCAGAGATCCTTCATCCTGTGAGCGTCGGTTTAAAAATGGCAGGAGTTTAAATACAGACGTGACTAAAGTTTCTATTTTCTGCTCTTTTCTACATGAAGACAGTCGTGCTGAACATTTTACTTCCTTCTACTGCTTCTAAAGTGTCAACACTGAAACTAAGGATCAAGTTTTTTCCTTTTACAGCATCATGAGACGATCACTGAGACACAACAAACAAAAAGCTCCGTCAGGTCTTAACGTCTCCCGTTGCATTCAATGTAACATTTATCCTGCATCTCAGTGCTGAGCTCAGCAACACTTTGCTCCAAAATAAAAACGTTTGAGACGTTTCGCAGATTTTTGGTTAAAATCTCAAACATGCAAAGGTGATGCAGAAACTTTAATTTTAAACAAAACATGGAACAGGTAATTCTAAAGGAATAAAAACCCAGAAGGAGCAATAAAACGGTGCCGATGCAAAACGGCTGTTTCACAATAAGCAGCTCAAACCATCATCAAAACAGCACAAAATAATATAAATGTATCAAACTTCAGTTTGTCTCTTTTTTAAAAAGGCAGAAACTAAAAATTGGAATTTAATTTAAACATTAAAACATGTTATGGAAATGAGCAGAACAAACTATTTTCTCATAAAGTCAGGGAGAATCTAAATTTATGTTTTTTTAATTATTGCTGTAAAAATTTGATTTTTCAGGATAAAGTATGAAAATCTGTAAAATCAGTTATTGAGGTCAAGAAAATATCAGATTCTTAATCAATGTAGAACTTACTGCAAAATGTTCAAATAATGAGGAAGTAGTTATGATTTTGAATATTTTATTTATGTTGATTTGAAAGTATTTTTTGAGTTCTAACTTCCTAAAACTCCATTAATAAACTGCACTTTTCTGTTCTTCAGTTTAAAACTTGTATAAATGTCTGAACTATCAGAAGCTTCAGATTTAAATATTTATCTGCAGTTTTCTGTGATTTGAAAGAGCTGGACAGAGTAAGGAATTTATAAATATTAAAACATTTACAGCAGGAAAAAGTAGTTTTTACCTCCAACACTAAACAGCCGTCTACATTCTCCAACTGAATCTTTTGTTTTTTTAGACAAGCAAACTTGCAGACAAATTCAAATGTTGTTAAATGTGAAACAGATTAAATGTAATTCTGCTGTTAATCTGGTGCTGCATCTCTGCATGCAGTTCCCAAAGTGACCAGCAGGTGTCCTCAGAAAACACTTTATTTAGAAATTTGTGATTGGAAAAAAATTTTAAACTCTGTTTTTTATTTTACAGAGAAAATACCAAATTGAACTCAGCTCATAAATAATACATTTGTTTGAAATGTAAAAATCTTAAAATAAATGGTTGAGTTGTTCAGATTTCAATAAATGTGGTACATTTAGTGGATCCAGTTCGTTACATTTTCACACATAAAAAGTCACCCAGTGCTGATATTCTAAAAGAGAATCACTTTTCAGATTCATATGATGTTTTAATTTAGTTTTAATCATTCTGCTAATGTAGTGATTGTTCAGCAGGGGGCGATAATGGATCACTGCTGCACCTAATTTTAGGATTTATAACAAAATTAATTATTTCTGAAGGATTTACAACAAAAAATCAGAAGGAAAAAAAATCAAATCAATAAAATATCAAATTGAATCTGGTCAGGATGCGACTTGCAGGTGATTTTTAACAGTTTTTTAAATCATCGGTTTCTGCTCACAGACGTCATGATGGAAATCTCCATCGTCTCTTTCAGGCAGACGGATCCAGTTTTTACATCAGAAACATGTGGGAGGAATGTGCCGAGGAATGAGGTCCGGACTTTGTTCATGGTTCCTGTTTACACCTTCAGCAGGAGAGAGCCTGAGAACTTCCTGTTACAGCTGGGAACACTGGGAACACTGGGATTCTGCTGTGGGAAGTGGGCAGCGTGGAAAGACCTCAGAGCTGCAGCTGCTAACCTGGAAATCCCAGCAGTTCGTCCCTGTCAGGCTCAACGGAAGATTTCTAAATCGTTTTAGGCCGAATTTCTCTAAACTGTTTTTAGAAAACATTTTAATTCTTACTGTTGTTAAAAAGCAGAATAGTTTACTTTTATGATATAAATTGTAACAAATCAGCTCCAGGCCAGTTTTTACCTGTTTTAATTTTTAGGTTTAGGTGAGAAGGTTTAAATTTGATTTCATGAGATAATATTAAGCAGAAACACATGAATAAAATACTGAATTTAAAGTTTTGCAAAGCAAATATTGTTAGGTCACCAGTGGTGGGCACTACAAGCTAAAGAGCGAGCTACGCTAACCGTATAGCACTAATCATAAACATTAGTCCCACTAAAGCCACAAGCTAACATGGTATTTAGAAGAAATAACACAGTGACACATCGCAGCATATCGCCCTCTACAGGATCATGTTGTGATTTGGGAACAAAACTTTCACTCCTGGTTTCAGTTTTATAGTTGCTGGTTTTTGCTGAGTTTGTTGCAGGTCAGAACATCAGCAGATTTTAGAGCTTCATGGAGAGATACAATACTTATTGAACACTTTCCATTTGCTCAAAAAAGTAAAAAAAAAAAAAAAAAAAGAGGTGAGGAAAAGGAATCAAAGCATAAATGATTTCAAAATAAGAGCCTGTGGATAAATGCCTACATTAATGAAGCTGATAAACAAAACTTCAACATAAAAGTTGAACTTTTAAACGTTATTAAACAAAGTTGAGGTTCAGAATCTATCCAGAGAAATTAATGTTGCTACATGAGACATTTGCTCTGCTGTTAGCAGATGAACAATAGAGGGCCCAACACTGTCAGTACTGTTTAAAGGACTAAACTCTGCGTACTGCGGCGCAGCTTGGTGATGCCGATTGCTTCAGTTGGATTTGATTTTATTTTGGTCCTTGTATATTAATGAATATTGTCATCAATATAGCGGATTTAGCAAAATGTTATTCATCCAATGAGACCAGAAACGACCCTGTTGTTCTGCTGGGCAGCAGAAATCGGCCTGCAGGTGGCGATAAAGTGAAGCTAGAGCAGAAATGAGGCGGCGTGGTGAGGAGAGCATCTCAGTGGAGCTAAATCTATTCTGCAATCACTAGCAGCGCTAGAGAGTCATGAAGAGGTTTCTATATTTACTTCCCTCCAGAGGAGAAGTTCAGCGAACTGATGCAGAGAATTCAATCTCACAGTTTCAGACCATTTTCCTTTCACAGCTGATAGACAACTTGATTTGGAGCCACATGGGGATCAGCTGCTTGTTTCCAGTGCATCTGCTGCCATTCTGGCTGAAATATCTCAGCTATTTCCTTCCAGGAACTGGAGGAGAAACACTGATCCTGTTCAGACTGAGCTGCTTGCTGGGCGGCTGAGACGTACGGAGCAACAAAAGGCCCAACTGACCCGTTTAAAACACAGAAACAAACATAAAGCTGGACTCTAAAAGCTTTTCACGTAGCACCATGCCATCGGTTTCCAGTTCCTAACACTGTATCACATTTCCAGGAGTTTTTTTTTTGTTTTGTTTTGTTTTTTTAGACGAGGACGAACATCGCTCACGTGACGGTGAAGAAATGAAGAAGAAGCAGACAGATGTGAGGAAAAGCTGAGGTATCCATTCGGGAGAGTCCTGCAGTCTGACAGGAGATTTCTGCTTGTTCTGTGAGGATTGAGGTGGCAGAAGGCACGAGTCGCCAGAGCAAACTGCAAAACTAAATCTCACTTTGGTCTGGTTTCCACTGCAAATATTTCAGTGCACTGTAAATAAGATAAAATCACCCTAAAAATTATTTTTAAAAATATGAGCTTACTTTAAGTCAAAAATGTATTAAAATAGCAGAAAAAGTCCTTAGTTGCAGATTATTTCACTTATAACAAAACATTTTTCCCATGTTATCAGTGAGATAATCTGCCAATTTTTCCATCAAAGTTAAGGAACTAAAACAACCTTCTATATCTTTCTATAAGTTAGTTTTGTCTTATTTTAAGTGTAATAAAACATTTGCACTAGAAACGAGACCAAAAATACTTGGTAAGCTTCTGTGTGTTTGCAGTGTGGGGGGTTTATGAGCAGTGAGCCGCCGTCCATCTAAACAGCCGACTGAGCTTTTCTCCCTCTCACAATCAAACCACAATCAAACCACAATCAAACCAAACAAACCACAATCAAACCGGCTCTGCAGCAGATTTTTCTCTGTTTTTGTCAGAGGAGCTCAAAGCTTTCAGCTCACAAAAACCTGTGAATGAATCTGGGCCTCCGGTGGTTTAAACCCGAACTGAGACGTGTTCCAGCGAGCGGGCTGGGGAAGGGGCCGGAGCCGGGGCCGGGGCTGAGGCCGGGGCTGAGGCCTGGGAGGCTGCAGCCAGAACCGGGGCCAGGGCTGGAGCCGGAGATGGAGCCGGAGCCGGGGCCGGGGCCGGGGCCGGGGCCGGGGCCGGGGCCGGAGATGGAGCCGGGGTTGGAGCCGGAGAGGCTGCAGTTGCTCCCGCAGGGGCAGGAGGAGGAGCTATTGCTTTCAGCTCGTTGCCGGGGCAGCTCTGCGTGCTGACCCCTCGGTTGAGGGCGTTGGCGGCGTTCGGCACGGCGGGGTCGGTGCGGGGGATGTTGACAGGGCAGGAGCGGGTGCGGGCGTGGCCCTTGTGGCCCCCCGGGTGGCACACGAGGCTTCCCACGGTGTCGACGGGCGACAGGTGGCGCTTCAGCCAGCGCTCCACCCTCTCCTCCTTATACTTGATGGAGTACCAGGTGAGGAAGATGAAGAGGAAGCCGAGGAACTTGAGGCTGGCGGCCAGGCCGAAGTAGACGAAGCGCAGGGAGGTGACGTCGTACTCCCAGCAGGAGCCGTGAACGCCGCAGTCCTGCTGCCACAGCATGCAGGTGGTGTCGATGACGGCGCCGAAGTAGATGGGCGTCGGAATGTAGGCTGGGAGGAAGAGGAAGATTCAGAAAGCAAGTTTTTCTTTTCAAACCGTCCAGAGATGCTGTTTGAATTATGAGACTGACGAGAGGAAAAACTGAAGCTGCGTTTCCGTTCACCACAGAACTTTGAAAATAAATTTGCCTAATGGAAACACGCCAATTTCGTAAAAGTTCTCGTTTTGTTGATAAAATGTTTTGCTGCCATGATGAGGTTTTTTAAAATGTGGAGAAGAAGAAGAAAACAGGGAGTGGTTGGATAATTACTGCCTGCATGTTTTTAATGTCTTATCAGCTGGTCAAACTTGTTCATGTGTGATTTTATCTCTGTTACTCATTTCATGGAAACGGTTGCAAATCTTTGTTTTTTCACCATCAGAGGAATATTGACAAAGTTTTGCAAACATTTGTAAAGGAAAAGCAGCTTCTGTAAATAAAAAGATCATTCATTTAAAGCTTTTTCTTAAATAAATATAAAAGAATCATCTAAAATAAAATCTTACAAAAGAATGAAGCAGACTAAAATCTATTTTTCAGCATTTTGAATCATTTTAGGTTTACCAGGACGAGGAATTGTTCTGTTATTTATGTGAAGAGAAGACAGAACCAAACAGAACCAAACAGAATTTAACGGTGAGTTTGTTTCTGCTCACCAAGAGTCCTGAGGAGAACAAACTGCATCCCCAAAGCGAACGGCCGCTCCTGCTCTGCCACAGACCTGCAGCACAAAAACACCCAGAATGTAAAAATTAAGAAAAAAAAAAAAAACAGAAGCAGAGCCGTGTTACACTGCAAAAACACAAAATCCAACCAGCTCTAGTTCCACTGTCAAGTTATTTCACTTATTTTTCCATATTATATGTGAATAATCTGACAGTGAAACTAGTATTTTTCCAATCAGTATTAAGGAATTATTAACTTAAATCAAACTGAAGAGTTAACTGTAAATTAGTTTTGTCTCATTTCAAGTTTTCTAAGCCATTTTGCATAAGAAACTAGACAAAAATACAGTTTACTGCTGTACTTCACTGTCCCTTTTAAGATGGTGGCTCCCACACTTTTTCCTTCCAACTAACTTTCCATTGACTGGGATGGAAGTTGATGATTTTTGAAACCCAAAGGTGTTTTTGTTACGACCCCCTAGAGGCTACAAATGGTACTTTGCTTCAGCGTATTTCATTGTAAAGTTCTTGGGTCAGTTCAAGCAGAAGCACCAATCCTCTGGTGGGAAGCGAATTACCTGAGGGTGACGATGATGGCGGAGGGCTGGGCGCAGGCGGTGATGAGCGTGACGATGAAGAGGAAGATGAGGAAGGGGATGAGGGTGTTGCAGGTTCGGTCGCACTTCCCTGAAACGGCGTAGCCGTTCTCGTTCAGGTAGGTTTTGACGATGACGAGCTGCAGCTGGTTGCTGCCCTGACCGCCGGACGACGGCGTTATGACCTGGCGGCTCTGGACGCAGGCGCAGTCCGAGTAGTTCCTGATCTGAACGACACAACGACACACCTGGAGGTTCAGATATCAGGAGGAAAACAAGACTGACGAGGTGTGGAGCAAGACACAGTCTGATGGTGGGAATACATTTTGGGTTTTTAAAAATCACCTCTAATACTTCCTGTGAATCCAGAGAGTCAGCTGTTGGCCACGCCCCAAAACTCAACTTTTTTTAAATGGCTGAAAACAGATGCATAATTACATAATCATACATCTTTGAAAAGCAGAAGTGGAGCCTCCTGCACAACCAACAATGCAGGAAGTGGTTTCTGGATGGTAAGTGAACAACAAAACTCTTTTTCTTTTCCAGCAGCCATTGTACAGAGAATACAACGGTGAAACCAGAAGACCAGGATTTGTTATTTAAGTTTGTTTTCTGTAGAATAAAAAGAAACTTTTCTACATTTCTGACATAACTTTTGACTCGTCTTTTTTAATTTCCATGTTTCCAGGTTTTCTGCCAAATTATTAATAGTAAAATATCAGTTGCATGTGCATTTTCCCCTCCCACCCCTGTTTCTTACCCCGTTTGTGTCGTTGGCCACGCTGCCGCAGCCGGCCAGGCAGGGGTTGAAGTACGTGATCCCGTCGGAGCCGCAGACCGGCGCGTACTCATGGATTTTACATCCACAGTTCACGTTACAGCCTCCTGTCAGGTTCCTCTGAGTCATGGTGAGCGTCGGTCTGCAGAGAGGAAAACGCACTCAGAGGCAAGACGAACGAGAGATGAGCAGGATGCAGCAAGAAACACGTGAATTAGTGACGACTTAGCAAAAAATGATTGAGTAAGAAGGGATGAGAAAGAAAAGATGAAAGCAGGAAGGGAGGATGATGGAGGAAGAAACACGTGAAAAGATGCGGCAGCAATCCAGAGCGCGTCTGTCCCAAGCTGTCCTTGGACTCTCTCCATCTGAGTCATGAAATCTCCCAGAGAGACGCTGCGTCCAAACAGAAAACGCCTCCGTTTACCGACTCATCATGCATCTCTGCTCTGATCTGCAGACTCCACCAATTTACAGATGAGCTGATAACAAAATGGACCCAAACTGGATTAGATTAAAACCTTTCAGAGTTTGTTTACTGGTGGAGGCGAGAAGAGGCGAGGGGGGGGGGAGCTGCAAAAAGCTGTTTAAAATGTCTGCAGGTTGTATTTAGAAACCAGTGCAGAAGTATTTCAGTCAGTCAGACACTGCAGCAGGGAAACAGAGCCTCAAGTTAAAATCTACAATCTTTATAATCCAAATTTCAAAAGATTTTTCCTTAAAATTTTTAAATGACAAAAAATATCTGGAAAAAACTGATTTTTTCACTTAAAACAAAAATCAGTAATAAGAAATAATTGACTCAAAACAAGCTCCAATTTATAAAGTTACTTATTAACTGGTTTTGTCTATTTGCTCTAGAAACAAGATAAAATACTTGGAATAACTTTTCAGTGTATTACTAAATTCTGAAGACTTTTCAGATTTTTTATTAGGAAAATATTTTAAAATCCGTATTATGATGTTGGTACGTCATATAGACTTTTTTGTCAAATTATTTCAGTTAATAACTGAATAAAATGAAGCAACATGCAGGAAACCCTGAAACGACTGGACATGTTTCAGCCTCTCTGCGTCTCCTCACCCGGTGGTGTAGGGGATGTTGATTCCTCCCAGGTTGATGCTTTCGCAGCCCACGATGAAGAGCGTGGAGAAGCAGAGCAGCGACACGCCGCTGCAGATCATCGCCAGCTTGGCCGACTCCCGAGCGCCCAGCTTCAGCTTCTTAATGATGTAGCCGCCCAGCACGATGCCCACGCCGGCGCTGGGCACGATGATCACACCTGCGGGACAAAACAGCAGCGGAGCATCAGAAGACCGGGCTGGCGCCGCCTGCTCAGCCTAATGATGCTTTTTTTTTTTTTTTTAATTCAAGTTTTTATTAAGGAACAACATAGAAAATATATCTCGTCCATTCACATAAGATGATATTGACCGTACACGATCATTTGTTATATTAATCAATACAGTTAACCCCTTCTTGTGATTGTCCCATCTCCAGTATTTAGTGTTCCCTTTTTTTTTTTTTTTTTTCCCTCCTCTTCACTCCTCTCAAAGGAAGAGAGGAGGAAGAGCAAAACAAGTCAGTATCAACACTAGAATAACTTTTACGACCCTTAAAACCGAGGGTTCAACAGAGTAGCTAAGGAACAATGGGTGTCACCACAATCTCACTAGCTTCAGATCTGGTATTCATAAAAGTCCACCATGAGGTCCAACACTTTTCAAATTTGTCTTGCTCCAGTTTCAATGCAAATGTCAATTCCTCCATCTTGCAAATGTCTTGAATGATGCTTGTCCAGTCTTCTAATGTGGGTATTTTGTCATTCATCCATTTCTGAGTAATTGCTTTTTTACTGGCAATTAGTAATATATTGAAAATATATGTTTTACAGAATCCCTTTACACAATCTGGTCGTTTGCCTAAAAGCATAATCTCAAAGTTTAGTGTAAGATTGGCTCCAATAACAGTCTCCACATTTTGTTTAATTGTCCTCCAGTAAGAAGACAGCTTAGGACAGCTCCATAGAATATGAAAGTGGTCTGCTTGTTCCGATCCACATAACCTCCAGCATGTTTTATCTACATTTCTGTCCCTTTGAGCTGGTGTTTTAAAGAAGCGTGTAACAGTTTTCCAAGCAAATTCTCTATACGTTAGTGAAGATGTACATCTCCAGCAGTTATTCAAAATATCTAACCAGTCTTCAATGTGAATTTGGTGGTTCCCTTCCTTGTCCCATCTCTCCTTTATATATAGAGTGTCCCCTCCCTCCAGATTTTGTAGCTCGTCATACATTTTGGATATTAATTTAGTAGTAGAAGTTGATTGATATGATTTCAGAAAGATTTAATATTCCAACAAATGCTCTGCTTGGATCTTCTGTATTTGTTTTTGTCTAAATAATGCCGGATTTGTAGATAACGGAAAAAGTCTCTGTTATCAAGGTCATATTTTTGCCTAATGTCTTGAAATGTCCTCAGACAGCCTTTATGATACAAATCATTGTATTTTACTAAACCCTTGTTAATCCATCTTTTAAAGGTATTATCTATTTTATTTGGGGTAAAATCTTGGTCATATGCTATCCATCTGATTGGTAAACAGGACTCTCTGTTGTCTTTTACTAGCTTTGACCAGGTCTTAAGTGCTGTTTCAGAACAGGGATTAAGTTCCTTAAGGTTTTTTATTAAGTCAATATTCCCAATTGCTGCTTGCAAAGGGACACCGCTATTTCAGCATTCAATCTCCTTCCATCTTGCTTTGTAGGAGGGGTCACAGATCTCCACCAAAGGGTTTATTTGGGCTGCTTTGTAGTAATTACTCATGTTCGGAAGAGAGAGGCCTCCTTTACTTTTACTCAGCTGTAAAGTTTTAAATCTGGTCCTTGGTTGTTTCCCTTGCCAAATAAATCTTGAAATCAGTTTGTCAATTTCTTGGAACATAGATTTGTCTGGTTCTGCTGGTATTGTCTGAAAAAAATAGAGTACTTTTGGCAGCACCATCATTTTGATAGCTTCTACTCTTTGCGTGAGGCCCAGGTAGGGCAGCAGGCTCCATCTGGATATATCATTTTTAATTTTGGTCATTAATGGATCATAGTTTGCCGAGACAATATTCTTTGGGTCTTTGGGAATGGTCACTCCTAAGTAAACCATTGAGTCCATATTCCAATTTATTTTAAAATATTCCTTATCAATATTGCTGGGTGAATATTTGAAAGTTAAAACTTGAGATTTATGGGAATTCAGTTTGTACCCTGAAAATTTTCCATATTCCAACAAGACTTTATTTAATTCTGGGAGAGATTCCTGGGGTCTTGCCAGGTAGATTAAGATATCATCTGCGAAGAGCGCTAATTTTTGTTCATTGTGGTTGATTTTTATGCCATGTATTTTAGTATTTTGTCTAATCCATTGTGCTAAAGGTTCAATAAAATGGCGAATAGCAGTGGGGACATGGAGCATCCTTGTCTGCACCCCTGCTCAATTTTTATTTCTTCTGATAACCCCCGTTGATCCAAATCTTACCCGTGGGTTTGTTGTATAGTTCCTGAATTATCTTTATAAATCTATTAGAAAATTTGAAATGGGACAAGACTCTGTATAAGAATGACCAGTCTACAGTATCGAATGCTTTTTGTGCATCTAGTCCCAATATCATTGAATCTTTATCAGTCTTCTTAATGTGGTTTATCACGCTTAGAGTTCTTCTAATATTGTCTCTGGTTCGCCTGTCTTTATGAACCCTGTTTGATCTAAATTTATGATTTCTGGAAGGATATGTTCTAGTCTTTTAGCTAATATGGATGTGAAGATTTTATAGTCTTGGTTAAGTAGGCTAATTGGGCGGTAATTTGAACAATTCAATTTGTCTTTTCCTTCTTTTGGAATAACTGTAATCAATGTTTCCCTCCATGAGGAAGGAGTTTGGCCCCCGTTTAGGACCCAATTAAATGCTCTCAAGAGAACAGGAGACAATTCTTTTAAATAGAGCTTATACCATTCAGCATTAAATCCATCAGGGCCTGGTGATTTATTAAGTTTTAATCTATTTATTGCTTTCCAATTTCTTGTGACGTTATATTTTTGGTCAGGGCATCATTTTGTTCATTTGATACTGTAGGTAGCGATAGTTCTTTCAGTAATGCATTAGCTTCGTCCATCGCTTCTTGTTTTTTTAAAGTGTATAGTTTTTGATAATATTTTTTGAAACATTTGCTTATTTCTATGCCTTTATAGATAACTTTTTTAGTTGTTGGATCTCTGATTCTGTATATAGTTCTTTCCTCCTGTTGTTTTTTTAGCCGGTATGCTAAGAATTTTGAGGATTTTGGACTTGCTTCATAGTAACTCTGCCTTAAGAATAAGAGTTTTTTCTGTATGTTGATCTGTAATTCTTGATTGATTTCATCCCTGATTTGTTTTATTTTTCGTGAGGTTTCTGAGTCCACTTTGATTTTATTTCTTTTCTCTAATTCTGCCAATTCGAGTTCCAATTTATTTAATTTTTCTTGTCTAGTTTTTTTTAAGAGAGACGATTTAGCGATTATTTTTCCTCTTAAGACAGCTTTACATGCGTCCCATAAAATTGCAGGGGAGACTTCTCCATTGTCATTGTCCTGTATATATGTCAAAATTTCTTGTCTTAATTCTTCTTTGGTTTTGCCCTTGAGTATGCTAGAGTTAAGTCTCCATTGAAATGGGGTTTTGTTTTGTTAATGTTTATTTTTATGTGAACTGGGCTGTGATCCGAGAGGTCCATCTGTCCAATATGACAATTTTCTACTCTTCCTAAGTCCTTGTTATACATGAAGAAGTAGTCAATTCTGGAATATAGGTGGTGAGCGGTTGAGTAGAATGTATAGTCCCTCTTTCTGGGGTTGAGTTCACGCCAAACATCACTTATCCCCAGCTCTTTGATCATTTTCCTGATCTTCTTACCTACATTGCTACTAACTCTGGGTTGTTTAGAAGTATCTTCAGGGGGATTTAGTCTTAAGTTAAAGTCTCCACCACAGACTACTAGGCCACGCGATTTAGTTATCATCATATCAAAAATATGTTTGTAGAATGTCCACTCTGAGCCCGGTGGAGCATATACATTAATAAAGGTAATCTCTTGTCCTTCAATCCTGCCCACCACCATATTATATCTACCATCCTTATCCTTATATTCCTGGATCATCTCAAAAGTGATCTTCTGGGATATTAAGGTTGCTACCCCCCTTCTGCGGCCTGTTTTAAAGGATGAGCCAAAAACCTGGTTAAAGCCCATTTTTTTAAGTTTAGCATGTTCTACCCCCGAGAGATGGGTTTCCTGGAGAAACACCACCTCTATTTTTTCTTTTTTCATTTTTCCTAATATTTTTGCCCTTTTTATTGGATTAAGAACTCCTTTCACATTATAGGTTGTAATTCGCAGAGGTGATAATGGAGTCATTGGAGAGCATATCGCTGGATATTTAGGACAGATAAAGTAAGTGACAGCCCTAGTCTACTCAAACAAAAAACAGAAATGAACAAATCGAACAATTTAGCTTTGTAAACCAAGCTAGTATGTGTCCATTTAGCGACTTCCTTCCGCTAGTCTCGCTGATGACTTTAACGGTGTTATAGTTTGTGAGCGTTTTTGAGGGAAAACCAACGCAACTCCGTGGTTGCGAAGGGCCCTCTAGAGGCAATACCTGTTTATAGTGGTCCATCTTCTGGAAAATGTGGTCCCCGACACCAAGTAACATCCGAAGAGAAGAGCACTGGTGATAAAAACAAATAAACACCGGGATACGTTTGGTCCATTCGCTCCTATGGTTGTGTTTGTCCTCTTCTAAACTCGTCCAGCTTCTTCTTGTATCCCTCCCGCGCTCCGTTTCGTGAGTGATCCTTGTCGTTCTTTCCCAATTTGGTCCACATCGTGTTTCTGATCTTATCAACCCACGTTGTGGATGGCTGAATGACGGTGACTTGGAAGCCTCGATCCGCCATGTCTTTAGATGCTTCAGCTGCAGAATTGTAGACCCGCGTGTTGTTTTCGTAGAAGACTCTCAGCTTGGCCGGGAATGGGGTTTGGAATCTGATCTTCTTTTCTCTGAGGACCCGTTTCACCTCAAGGTATTCACGTCGCCGTTTTAACACATCTGGAGCATAGTCGTGGTCCTATGACTTTTTTCCCTGCCACCATGAAGCCTTTCTTTTGCCAGGCTCTTTTCAATATTTCGTCTTTGACTTTGGATGTGGCGAACTTGACTATTATTGAGCGAGGGGGGGCCTCCGGCGGAGCCCGAGGACCCAGGGAGCGGTGAGCTCTCAATGCTCAGGTCGAGTGATGTCGGGATGTCCAGTTTCTCTCTGAGTAGATTCTCTATGAAGGCTGGGATAGATGGCGAGCTATCCTCTGAGCCCTCTACAATGCCGTGGAGCCTCAAGTTTTCCCGTCTCGATCTCCCCTCGAGCTCTACCAGCTTCGCCTCAAACTCGTCTTGCACTTTACTTAGCTTCATAGCCACTTCTTCAAGCTCCTGAATCCTGTTCTCCGCTTCCAATATGCGCGTTTCTGCCTCGTCCAGTCTTCTGTTTATATTCTTTACCTCCTCTTTAACCTCTCGGAAGCCCTCACCATTTTCTTGACGCAGTTTTCTTAACTCAACGAGAATAGTTTGTAGATTAACTGTCTCGTTAGCCAAGTCGTTAGCCGCTAGTGAAGCGTCCGAGCCTGAGTAGCTAGCCGTGTCGTCTTCGATCGTGTCCTCTTCTCTCGACATTGACTGCCGAGACAGCAAAGTGCTCTTAGATTAGATTTGGGCATTCCGACGCACTATCAAGTTTGTTTTATATCCCGCTCTTGCCTCAAACCTATGTTTTTTTAAATGTGTCGGGGGGGCCACCTGATTAAGCTGTCGCCATTTTGCTTGCTCACCCGGAAGTCCCCTAATGATGCTTTTTAAAGAGTCCAGTGAGTTTTTCGCTTAGAAAATAATGGAGCAGAAACAAGAAACAAGTCAGACAACTTCAAAATGTCCAGAACTAAATACAGTTTGGTGCAAATGGTATTTAGCTGGTTAATTCAATACAAACTGAAACCTGCAGCAGATGCGCCAAGCTAATAACAGACTGACAAAACTGGAGCAAATTCACAAAGATCACCAAATGTTTGCAAACCAGAGTCTGTGCATCTGCTGAACTGCTATTCTCTGCTAGATGTGATGTGTTTAGTGCAAAGCGGATTGTTAATCTGATGCACAAGCAGAAATACAGCGTGTTTATTTTCATGTGGGAAGTTTGCATTAGTTTCTGCAGTCAGAGATCAAACAGGCAGAAAAATGTTTTTGCAGCTAAATGAATATTTTTAGGGAATCTGGCCGACAACAGAAATATTGTTCTGGTTCTGTTCCTTAGTTTTGCTTTTGTGCACCAAAAGTCACTTTGGAGCATAAAATGCAACATATATGTTTTGCAACAGTCCTGATTGTCTAAGAATTGCTAAAAGCCAAAGAAAAGACAGTAAAATGGAGAACATGTTATTAGTCATTTCTGATTTTACTGCCCAGGAAATGTTGTTTCTGGATAGTAAAACCAAGGCTCTGTTAGTCCAGGAAGGAAAACAGAAACACAACAATGTATTTATCTAAATTAAATCCAAACAAAGGCGCAGTAATCCTGTTTACCAGCAGAACTTTCACTGTTTCTACATTAATGTGACAGGGCATGATACCTCTTCCACTTTCCTGTCCTACGAACACGAACACGTTTTTGGTAGGATTTTTGTTCATTAATATTTAGAAATTACAAAAACATAACTACAACTGTGTTCTCTGACCATCATAAACCTAAATAAGGCTAAGATAGCAGCATAAATGTGGTCTTTCAGGCACAGCAGGGCGGTTTGTTAGTTTTTATGGAGCTAAATTGGGGCCAAAAAGTTTGATCAAAAAGAAAAATTTGAAACAGAAAAAAGTTTGAATAAAAAACGATTTAAAACTGAAAAAAATGCTCAAAACTGCTGTTTGGATTCAAGATTGTTTTTTCAGTTTTCAGGTGGTTTCTGTCAAAACTCTGTGTGGATTTTTTTTTAAAGAAAAATATTTGTCTGTGAGTCATTACTTTTATTATTGCATGAGTTTCATTTTTTCATTACTATCTGATTTCCTTCCAAACCAGCTTTGACCTGAGAGCTCTGATCCATTTTCCCTTTAATTTCTGTCAAGTTCAACTTTTCCAAGCTGCTTTTGTTTTTCACAGCCGTCAGTTTGGCCTGAGCAGCAGCAGCAGAGAGCGGAGCGATCTCCGCCGCCGCCGCCAGGCAGCCATGCATCACCAATGCAACACACACAGAGAGTGGGAGCCCAGCAGAAACCGCGCCGCCTCTCCGCTTCCTCCTGTATGCATCAAATCCCATCAGCCTCTTTAGTAAACTAATAAAATGTTTAAAGATGACCATAAATTAAATACACTTCAAAAACACAAATTTGATCAAGTATACTTGAGGGCTCAGCCAATCAGCTTCCAGGGAAATGAATGCTGCTCTGTGATTGGCCGCTTTTACAAACACCAACCAACAGCACATTTCCATTTTTAAGGATATTTTCAATATCCTTTATGAAAAAACAAAATACATTAGGGCTGCAGGTTACAATTATTTTAGTTATTGATTAATCGGATAACGGATAATTTAACCACATAAACATTTTTTTATAGAAACTATCAGAAATATTATTTTGTTTTGGATGAACTGAATAATAATCAGATAGTGAAAGGAACTTATGAAATGAAATAACATTAGACTAAATGCTTAATAGGAGATTTAGTTTTTACAGAATTTGAACCAGCTGATTCTAAAACGATTCAATTTAAGGATAGATTTATTATATATGCTACTATATATGTGGGGCTTATGTGCAGCTTTGGCTTAATTGCTTCAACAGGATAAGAATCAGGTGCAAATAATACATATTATATGTATTTCCCAAGCCATTAAAGTTTGGGTTTTTTGAAGACATTTAGCTCATCATTATTACATAGCAAATAAATATTGCTATTTATTTTGGGATTTTTATAAATCTGTACCAAAAAATGTGTTAAAATGTAGGATTAGATGTGATGTTCCAGGACAGGAGAGCTTTTAGGTGTGAAAGTAGCAGCTCTCTGGGTCGGCTTTTACTGTGATGGGCATGAAGTGGGAATCAAAATGTCTGTGTCTGAGTGGCAGATTAAATCACGACTTCACAGCCCACTCCTGGTCCAGCTGAGATGGTTATGCAACCAAACGCTTAAAGATCTCAGATAACAGAAGCCTCCCAAGGCGTGACTTCATGCAGACTCAGCCGAGCACGAGCTGAATCTTCCAGAAACGTTTAACTTAATTATAAACTTCATGAAGACTAACAGGCTTCACTTTAACCTCCTTTTGAAATGGATGCTCCACATTTTTACCCCTAAAAACAAAACCACTCTGAGCATTATTTTGATTTAAGAACAGATGTTTTAACAAAACTGGAACAAAAAAAGCCACCAGCTGCATGTTGGATTAGCCATTAGCTGGAAAATCCCCTGAAACAAAGCTTAAAGCTTCATTAGTGACGCTTCATTATTTCACAACGTCACAAAACAAAAAAACATCTTTGATTGGTCATGTGGTCAAACATAAAAAGTCATAAAATTACAAGAATAAAATTGAAATATTCAGAAAAAAAAGTCATTTTACAACTTACCATAACATTTTGATTTAATTTGCGTAATATTATAACTTTAATCTCATATTATTATGACTTAATTTTTGTATTAATTCCGCTTTATTCTTGCATGACTTTATTTTGACTTTCTACAACTCTATTCTCAAAATAAAACAATTATAGTCCAGTATTATTTCAGCTTTATTTATGTAATTTTATTTTTCATGTTTTCTGGCCCTAATTCTCAGCGGTACTTATTTCTGCAATCATGCAGTGAATTGAGTTGAAGTCTTATAATGTGTAAGAAGTTGTAACAGTATAAATGCTGATTTAACTCCACGTTTTCGTGCATATCTGTGTTGTGTGTGGGGGGGTTTTATGAATATTTGAAGAGCAGTCCTGCAGCTCCGTCTCCTCGGTGCTCGCTTTCATTTGGAGACCAGCAGTTTCTTTATTATTAATGCTGGCTTGCAGCCTGGACGTCTCTGCAGAGCGAATGGAGGCGGGCGGAGCAGGGTGTTGTCCCGCTGTCTGCCTCTCCTCTCCTCTCCTCTCAGACGTTAAATAAAGAAATGTTTCCGCTCTCTTGGAGCTGTTCTGCAGCTCACCGGTGTAGATGCTGGCGTTGGAGGCCGGGATCCGAACTGCGACTCGATGAACTTGGGGATGAAGGTGATGAAGGCGGTGACGATGGCGCTCTCTGCTGTGTAGGACAGGCTGACGAAGACGAAGGTCACGTTGCTGAGGATCCTCACCGCAGCTTTGGGAAGATCTGCAAGACAAACGGAGCGATGAGAAGACAAAGTCTGCTTTTACTAAAAGAATCATCTATGAAATATAAAGTTCTGCAGGAGGAAATCTGCAAAACATCAAGGATACAGATTTTATTATGACTTCTGCTTCATATCAAATGAAAACTGGTTCTCTGTTTGTTCCCAATCTAATTCTTCTGCAAAGATCAATTTACCCCACAGTGAAAATCAAGCATTTTCAAAATAAGTTTGCAAACTTTTCCAGCACCAGAGCTTCATCGGAGATAAAATCAATATAAAGGAATTTAAAAAAGATTATATTAATTATTAATTATGTTTTGTGAGAGTTTTCTACATTTGTTGAAAAAAAGCATTGAAGAAGCTAAATATGAAATTATAACCACTAGTTTCTTTCTTAATACTTTGCATCGCAGCAGATTTTTTGAAAGCGGCTCTAGGACAGAACAAAGATGGCGGCCGGCGCGAACCTTTGATGTCCTTTCCGAAGCCCATGGACGAAGTGACCGTCTGCTGCTTGCTGTTGTTGCTCTTCTCCTTCAGCACGTCGTCGTCGCTGGACATGTCGTCCAGGCTCAGCTTTTTCCTCCTCTTCTTCTTCTTGTGTCGAGGAGGGAGCTTCTTGGGGAAGGTGAACATGGGGAAGATGACCAGCAGCATGGCGACGGCGCACAGCAGGAATCCGCTCCACCTGGGAAGCAGGAGCCAATCAGTCTGTCAAACCAGAAACGCTTCCTCTTTGGTGTCAGATCACATTTCATAACCATTCATATCTTTTTTAAATTGTGAGGAACTCCAATCAAAAAACCCAGATGAAGATTCATCACATTATGAAACTCATTTTTTAATAGTTTGACCCAAAACCTCTGCATAAAAATAGTTTTCTGTGTCATAAAGAAAGTAAAATAAAATGTGAAATATTTTGCGATCGTTGATGGAAGGTGAAAACTGAAGATTTTAGTTGCATTGATAAAAATGCAAAGAAGTTTAAGGCGCATGAAACTTGGAGCCAATTATTATGACTCAAATATTTTTAAAACACCTCAGATTAACATTTTGAATCTCAAGAGAGGGAGCAGAATTAGCAGGAACATTACCAACATGCTCCAGGTTGTTTTCATTTACAGAAGCGACGGGAGATCAGGACACACACACACACACACACACACACACACACACACACACACCCACACCCACACACACACCCACACCCACACACACACACACACCCACACACACACACACACCCCAGGTGTGAAGCGACGAGCCTCGACTCTGATCAGATCACTCAGAGACACGAGGCGAGAACAGAGGCCATCCGGATGTTATTGGGCGTAAATGAGCCGATCCGTTCACAAACACCTGTCCTGCCTTCATCAGCTGTAATTCACGCAGGAAGCCTGACGGCGGCTTCCTGCTGAGTCAACGGCTTCGCAGGCGGCGAGACGGCGGCTTCACAAGCAGCTCTGAACATCTGAATCACCAGCAGCAGTTCAAGAGACGACAGAACGATTTATGAAACGCATCAAAACCGAAAATTCAGGATGATTACAGCTTCACAAAAAAAAAAAGAAAAGATGGATGGATGGACGGACGGACGGACGGATGGATGGAAAGAGGGGAAGAGAAAATAAATCAAATTAAATCGCTGTAAAAACATGTTTACTAAACATATTTACAAAAGTAAATAAATCCTAAAATATCCTGTCTGACTTTGGCCAGACTTTATTGTTTTCTGTAAATGAATCATGTTTTGTAAACATCGTGTTTTATATGCAACTCGTCCATCTTACGTTGGGATTTTTTATGAGAAACACTGAAGCATTTGAAACTTCTGAAGTTATTTTTTATTCTTTTGGTGAGAACCTGGATCTGGTGGCCAGGAGAAGTCCAGCCCTGGGTCTGATGGTAAACATGTTTCCAGCTGTAACCTTTGACCTCCTCCCCAGCAGAGCAGCTGATTGGTCTCACCAGTTGCCGATGAAGCGCGGGTCGCTCTGGTCGATGTTCACCATGGTCTCTGGGTCGACGTAAAACCCGATCAGGACTCCGCCCAGCAGGTAACCGGCCGCCGGGCCCAGAGCTCCCATCACATACATGATGGCTGCAAGCAGAAACACAAACAGTTAATATCATGTTTTTCATCGCCGCTAGGGGGCAGAAACAAACACAAGCACGCAGTTATTACTTTTACTGCCACTAGGGGGCATTTATAGCTTGAATGGCAAAGAGTGGAAATGTTCTGGTTCTTGTTTTTGATCTAGTTTTGATTTTTGACAGGGTTTACAGAATACCCACCATTTTCTGCGTCTGTGTGAAAACTTCAGTTTCTTCCTCTGAGAACTACAGGAAATGACCTCTGACATCAATTTGTTCATGAACTCAGTGACATTTGCTAATTTTTTTAGAATTTATGCAACAATTGACACCATGACAACTCAAACAATAAGAGCGGTGAGTGGCGGTCATGTGTGCAGATCATATGACGGAGCAATAAGGACCCGGCTGCAGGCTGGGAGTTAAGATTTCTCCAATTAGAGGGAATTAAAGTGGATAAACCTCTGGCTCCGGTTGAAAGCAAACACAAAAATGTGATGGCGTGTTTTAAAACTCAAAGCTGGGCCAGGCACAGAACCAGACTGAGGCTTATCTGACCGGTCCAGTAAACCCACTGGGAGCACTGGGTTCATGTCACCGGTGATGGTCTACTTTCCATAATGGTTTTATTTCTGACTCCTGAGTTTTCCTAACATACTTCTTAAATACTTTTCTTTCAGCAAAAACAAAAAGAGTGGTGTCAAACTGCTAACCTGATCTTAACTCAAGTAATGAACAGAAATATGGTCAAAAAGTTAAACATTTCAATAAAAACACTAATTATTTTTAAATTCAGGATGAATTTAATAAATCAGTTTAATAAGTTTGTAATTTTTTTTCCACAAAACATAAAATAAAAATAAGAAATATGATTTAAATATGTCCGCAATTTATTAAAAGCACAATTAATGCAAAATTTAACAGACGAGCGAAGCAGGATGATAAAACATTCGGCCTGCAGCAGCATGGAGGATAATCCTGGACGGGGAAACCGTGCGTCGGCCTCCGGCCGCATTACGCAACGAGCTGCAGAGCATCAGGTCGGATCAGACAGAACCAGGCTGACAGAAACGTGAAGACGGACAAACACCCAGGACGGGGAACGTGATAAATAATCCGGACAGAGACTAAAGACGGCAAGCGATGCAGTATTTTCTGTCCTTGTAATAAATGAAAATGTTTTTTTTAATGCTGTTTTTTTTTATGTTGCAGCAGCGCAGATAAATAATCCTGCAAATCACTTTAAAGGGGATAAATTACGCACCGATTCCGTAATAATTCTGCTGCTTTTAATGTTGATATGTATTCATTTATTGGCACAAATAAAAGTTTGTGAGAAAAATCAATCATAAACAAAAAGTTTTATGATGTAAAAAGACCAGAAATGAAAGATTTTAATCATTTTCTTGCATTTTAAATATGCAGGAGCTTCAAACAGCAACAGTTACATGCAGCTCTTCACCACAGGCTGATTTTAGTTTATTCTATTGTTGATGTGAGCTTGAAGGTCAGGCTGCAAAACAACAAAAATAGCAGCAGTGCAGAGTTCTGTGAACCAAAATAAAATAAAAAATAAACATGCACAGCTTTCTGATAAACAAAACCTCAGCAGATTTTTTATAGTCGATTGATTCTCCCACACATCCCCCCAAAAATAAGTTTACAAAATAAAAAGGACAAAAAACAAACAAAAAAAATCACTTCAGCCTCATCGTTCCCTGATTTCCAGCCTCATCGTTCCCTAGTTTCCAAGCTCATCGTTCCCTGATTTCCAACCTCATCGTTCCCTGATTTCCAGCCTCATCGTTCCCTGATTTCCAGCCTCATCGTTCCCTAGTTTCCAACCTCATCGTTCCCTGATTTCCAGCCTCATCGTTCCCAGATATTCAACCTCAACGTTCCCTGATATTCAACCTCATCATTCCCTGATATTCAACCTCATCATTCCCTAGATTCCAGCCTCATCGTTCCCTAGTTTCCAGCCTCATCGTTCCCTGATATTCAACCTCATCGTTCCCTGATTTCCAGCCTCATCGTTCCCTAGTTTCCAGCCTCATCGTTCCCTAGTTTCCAGCCTCATCGTTCCCTAGTTTCCAGCCTCATCGTTCCCTAGTTTCCAGCCTCATCGTTTCCTGATTTTCAACCTCATCGTTCCCTGATTTTCAACCTCATCGTTCCCTGATATTCAACCTCATCATTCCCTGATATTCAACCTCATCATTCCCTAGTTTCCAGCCTCATCGTTCCCTGATATTCAACCTCATCGTTCCCTGATATTCAGCCTCATCGTTCCCTAGTTTCAGCCTCATCGTTCACTAGTTTCCAGCCTCATCGTTCCCTAGTTTCCAGCCTCATCGTTCCCTAGTTTCCAGCCTCATCGTTCCCTGGTTTCCAGCCTCATCGTTCCCTGATTTTCAACCTCATCGTTCCCTGATATTCAACCTCATCGTTCCCTGATATTCAACCTCATCGTTCCCTGATTTCCAGCCTCATCGTTCCCTAGTTTCCAGCCTCTGGTTCCTGCTGTGCCGCCCCATAATGGAGTCATTTATGATGAAAATGTGTGAGCTGGGAATCGGACCGGAACCTAATCATCTCTCTTTGTATCTATGTAGGTCAACAGAGCCAACAATCGAAATACTGGAGTGTGACCCGATTACAGGTCAGCAGAGGGGATCCGGTTTCCTGACAGCTTGGTAGTAACTAGATGGATTTACTTGAGTAACTTTTTTGGAAAAAAAAATTACTTTAAAGGAGGATATTGTACTTTTTACTTTTACGTCAGTCATTTTATTTGAAGTATTTTTGCTCTTGAGTAAAACTTCTGGATTTTCTGCCCACTGAATGAGAAACAAACATGTTTTACCAGAAATTCACCAGAAACAGAATCACACCTGCAGATTCTGTTAAAAGTTTCACAAACTTTTCTATTTCCAATTATGTTATTTATATGAATCATTTTCAGTGAGATTAGTCAACATATGAACTTTCCACATTGTTTTATATTTGGTCTGTGTCATGTTGTCATTTTAAATACTGATTTTGATGACTTACTCAGAAATTTATTAGAAATTTTTACCAAATATTTGTTTTTCTTCAGTGAAAATATGATGAAGTGCTGCTCTTGCTTGAGTACAGTAATTTTTGGGTTCTTTATCCACCTCTGACCACCGCTTCATTTCCATTAACATCTTAGTCATTTTAGAGATGCACCAATCCGATAACATCTGACCGTTCTCGATATTTAAGAAAATTCTAGATCAGGTATTGGTGACAATGTTCACGATCTACGAGGGACTATCATCGGCCTATCATCGGCCTTCTATCACCTGAAGAACATCTCCAGGATTAGACTAATTCTCAGCCAGATCTAGAGAAACACATCCATGCGTTTGTCTTTAGTCGCATTGATTATTGCAACAGCGTCTTCACAGGCCTGTCCAACAAATCAATCAAACAGCTGCAACTGATCCAGATGCTGCTGCTCGCGTTCTCACTAGACCAGGAAGATAGAGACATAACACCAGTTTTAAAGTCCCTCCACTGGCTCCCTGTAGCTCAAAGAATAGATTTTAAAATTACTTGTTAGTTTATAAATCACTGAACGGTTTAGCACCACAATACATCAAAGATCTGCTGTTGTTGTATCAACCTTCCAGACTCTCAGGTCTTCTGGTTCTGGTCTGCTCTGCATCCCCAACCAGAACCAAGAGAGGAGAAACAGCTTTCAGCATCTATGCACCAAAACTTGGAACAAACTTCCAGAAAACCGTAAAACAGCGGAAACCCTGACTTCCTTCAAATCTCAAGTAAAAACGCACCTGTTTAGAATTGCATTTGAAATGTAATATGTATGAATTTGATTTTGTGGATATGTATGTAATTTTTTTTTTTTCTGTTGTGGACAACGGGGCCAGGCGAATACCCGTGGTTAAACGGACGGCGGAGTCCGGCGGTAACAGGCGCTTAAATTCCGTGTCAAAGGGAAGGGGGAAGAAAGGGAAGAAAGAGGGGAAAAAAAACAACAACAAAAAAAAACTTGGTATTTTATTTTATGTTGCATGCCTTTGTGTTTTGTGTTTATGATGTAAAGCACTTTGAAATGCCTTGTAGCTGTGCTATATAAAATTTGATTGATTGATTGATTGATTGATTGATTGACGATGTCGGTGTTGGTTCTGTTGTGAACTCTGATTCAGTATGAATGCATATGTGAACACAGCAGATCGGAAACCCCTACAAAAGCAGGAAGTGGGCTGCAGAGCAGGGCATTCTGGGTAAATACAACCAAAACAAACGTGCTAGCCTAGCATTAGCAGGAGAAATGGCTCATGGTCCATTACCAACAGCAAAAAGGAAATCAACAACCAAAAAATCTGATGCTACTCCATTTTTTTAACATTTTATGAAGAAGGAAGTTGCGCTCAGTCGTTTTTGTGTCGTTTCCTTCAGTAGTTCTTCACGCAGCGCCCCCACAGGTTCGGAGGGGAACAGGTTTTTCAAACTGTTTTTTGGTTTGACTCAGAGCAGAGACAAAAGAACAACAGCAGCTAAAAATCTAACAATGTTGAAATTTTGGTTCCCAACCAAACTGAGTGTATCAGGAGTAACACCAACCATAAACTGAACAGCCAGATGCTTGAGACCCAGTTTGATGTTCAGCAAGAGGTTGATCCCAAACACAACAAAATAAAACTCAATATTTGAACTGAATAAACAATACATTTCATCTGAAATGTGTCTGCTCTGTCTTATTGCAGCAAAACTGCGCTGCTTTTTCTCTTCTGCACTAAAAAAAATGTATATATTTATCGGTTAGTTCAGTTTTCTGACTCCTCTGCTTATTTTCCAGGACCATACACTTCAGAGGTTAAACAGTCTGATATAACAGCCTTGCATCCGAACTATAATCTCCTCCTCAATGCATAAATATAACCTCCTCATTGCTGCGTCCAGAGCGCTGGAGCTACAAAGTGTATCTGAACATGCTTCCTGTTATACAACAGGTAGATTCAGTCCCATCTGGTCGGATCTGGTTTGAGTCGGCGCTGTGGAGTGACTCATGTTTCCAGAAACCAACTTCTGGCTGAAAGCAGGTACAAAACGATGAGTTCACTCCAAACCCATTCAATAAAATGTCAGTGAGCGACTGTTTATATCACCAGGTGAAACATTATCTACCTTACACAGAGGTGCACCTTGGAAAGCCTTTATTTCTGCTAATTATGACTATTTTTAGATGACAGTTCATGAAAACATGGCATTGAAAATTAGAATATTACATCAAATTAATAAAAAAATATTCAATGTGGGTTTGTTTAATACTGCTTAAAGGTGCTACAAAATATTGTGATAAGTTAAGGTCCAAATCAGCGATTAGGGACAGACATTTATACGTCTTTATTGCACCTCAGCATTAAACTAAACTGCTGCGTTTGGATCTTCATCCATTTAAAACTACATGCTGCGTTAGAGGATCCTTAAGAGAATCTGCTGATCCTGATTACTCGGCCCAATTAATCGGTGCATTCCTGCTCCCTAAAATGATTAAAGTCAGCACTGCTGCTGCTGCTGCTGCTGCTGCTGCTGCTGCGGCTGCTGCTGCTGCTGCTGCTGCTGCTGCTGCTGCGGCTGCTGCTGCGTTGCATCACAAAGGCCTCGATCCTCTGGTGTTGCTGCGCCATTAAAAGCCTCCAGCTGCGGCCGGACCTCCTGGACGAGCCCGAACCAGGGAGTCCATGCAGCCTCAGAAATGTAAAGCATGACTTTAAACTGCTGCATGTTTGTATGCAGAAATCATTCAACAAGCTTACAGCTTGTAAGCTTTCAATCGGCTAATGTTTCCCTGGCTGTTTGCCTCTCCGCTCGGGTTTATTATGACTCGCAGCCCTGAAGCAGCACTTTGTCCTCCACAAGGAAACGCTGAGCGAGGAGCCATGCGGGCCGGAGGCCGAGCCGGAGGCCGGGGGGCTGGAGGCTGAGGCCGCGCCGACCCGGTCCAGGTGGAACCAGGGAACAGACAATGAAACGCTGACACAGCAGTCTGCGTCAGCCTCACCAACCAACCAACCAGTTCAAACTCCAGCATCAAACCCATGAAGACTCAGCTGAATGGAAATCTGATTATTTTAACCCATGAGGACTTTCCTGGTGAATTTCTTGTTGCCGGGGGCAACAGCTGAACAATTTGTACAAAAGAAACCAGAACTGATATTTAAAAGGATCATTTCCTGAAGCATGACGGAGGAAATGTCCTTTTCTCAGCTCTGCTCTCCAATATGCATTTGGCTGCGAGTCCTCAGAGCTGCTTTGGTTTGGTCCAGCTGATCTTTATCAGCCACTGAAGACAGAAAAAAAGGAGTAAATTTCCACAAAAAATGACATTTTTGGATTAAACTCAGAAATTTCCAAAGTTTATCTCAGATTTCTGAGTTTTTTCTTAAAAATATCAAATTTCTGAAACACAAACTTCCAAAATTTTTAACATTTCTAAAATGTATTTCTAAATCTAGTTTTTCTTGAATATTTTCTACTTCTTAAGTTTTTTCTACAAAATTTCTGAGATTACTCTCAAACTTTCTGTCGACAACGACCCAAATGTATAAACTATAATGCAATTCTTCCTTCTAGGAACACAGATCTTGCGAGGCTGAAAGTACAAGAAAGGGAAGAAATAAAACAGCCTGATTATCCATAAGAAGCTCCGACTCGTTCTGCTGTCGACTAACACGACCTGATGAAGCTGAAACATGAAAACGATTCCTGGCAGGAGAACCGGAGCACAGCTGTCTGAGAAAACATGTCTCATTTTTCCACACAAGTCCTTCCACACTGCAGGAACTTCATGGTTTATGAAAAGATTGAAGGAATTTCCTTTTCTTGCTAATTCATTACAACAGTTTGTGCTTCATTGTAATAGAAAAGTTAAAATAAACAGAAATAATTTAAATTAAAGCCAACAGAAATTCAGAAAAATATAATTCTTTCAGATTATTGGTCACTGGGTGTAACTCAACACTTCTTGGGTTAAGTGATGGATTCTCACTATTTCCATGTTGGCTGAAAACCATAATAACTGGGCAGACGGCACCGCTTACCGTTTACACATTAGAACAACTTAATGTCCGTCTGAGCAAGGAGAGGCTGGACATGAATCTGAGCCACAAAGATGCTCTGTTAAAAAGTCATAACGCATATTCACAGAAAGTTTAGTGGAAGGAAAAAGTGCGGTTAAAAAAAAGGAGCACCACACAGCAAGTCTATTTATGACTTTTAGGTGAGCTCCACAAGAAGTGGATTGTGGTCAGAACAGGTTTAGAAGATTAAAATATAAATATCATTTATTGTCCCAGTGGAGAACTTCCTGTGAATCGGCAGCAAAGCAGCAATTCACAAGAACAAAATATATCAGCTTCACTTTTTAAAAATTATTATTCTTTTTTGTATTTTTTGGTCCGTTTACAGTTTAAATGTTTTTAATGCAAAAATCTATTTTTCTTACACAGCTTTAAAAATCAGAAATATTAAAATATTATTAAGAATCTGAAAAGTTTATGTTTTCTGTTAAACATTATTATTGTGTCTCATGGATGTTCAATGTATATTTTGTGTGATAATAATAAAAGTTCATAGTCAGAATCTCACAAAAATATATATATATATATACATTTAAATAATTTATGGATTAGGGTAAAAAAGTAACAAACCCAAATGCATTGCATGTTTGATCATTCTGTAATAAGTCCTTATATGTGGGATCTAACTGACAGAAGAACAATTTTCTGACAAAGCTTCTCCAAAGTCAAGAAACAAAAGCTGCTGTAATCTACTTTGAAGCTAAATCTAATTAAACAGCAACATTGGATGATGTTCATTACTGAGTATTGTTGGTGGCAGCGCCATACAGAGCAGCAGAACTTAGAAAACCCAGTTCTGCTCCGTTAACGTCAGACGGTTCTGCTCCACGTCTAGAGATACATTTTTAAAGTGTTCCTGCCCCATGGCGGCCAAACAGAGCGTCTCTTATTGGGGTCACAAAGAAATATCCTGAATTATTCTGGACGTCTGCCGAGCCTTCAGGCGTCGGCGCGTATCGAGGCCGACGCAAAGAAAAGCTCAAATCAGCCAAAATGAGAAGAAGATCAGTGACTTCGCCTTTTCTCGTTTCACCTGAATGTCAGTTGAGATGCTGACGTGCAAAATGTTGACACAAAACTGTTGTATCTAATGATCTGTAAAGTCAAGGAAAATTTCTCTAGAGACACATTTTGATGAGATCTGTCAACGTCAGATGAGACGCAGTGAATTATTTTTTCTGCATTTTTACAGGAAGAGGAAAAAATGTTATAATTTTAGTCAGTCAGTTTAAAAGATCCTCTCACTAAGATGCCATGTGTACATTTTCTTTTCATTGGAAAACTTAGTGGAAGAAAAACTACTTGAATTTCTGCTTTATGGTAAAAGGTTTTAAAATATAGTAGCATCAGGATAGAAGAAATTGTAACATTTTGTAAAAACTAGATGTTTTATGGAGCTGGAACATCGTCTGTCAGGTGGTAAATTCGTGAAACGTTTTTGAGTCAGACCTCTCAGTCCTCTGCTTCCTAACGTCTGGTCTAATCGCCCAATTTCATCCTTTAAAAGTAGAACCGTTCGTGTTTGTGGAGCTCTAAAAGCTGATGCAAACGCACCGGCAGCTGGATTCTTTGTTTAAGTCGCCCAACAAAAAACCCAGATCTGAAAACAAAAAGCCTCTTTGTGTTGCTGCTGCCATGTTCCCAGTAGGCTCAACCATGTGGTGAAGATTTACACGACTCTTTATTTAAAACTTTGTCCCAGTCAGCATTTTCTGCAGAAAAAGAATAATAAATCAGAAGACACTTTGATTCAGAGTTGAAATATGTTTAAACACAAATGTGTCAGGAAATTTGTTCCTTGATTCTATATTTAAAAGATTTGAAAAGGTAAAGCAGGTCAGTAACTGTCTGTATGTGTCGCATTCCACAATACGGCTTCAGATTAAATAAATCCATAATCTGTCGTCACTTATCTCAAGCTCTGCAACTAATGTAATAACCCAGAAGGCTAAGTAGCATAAGAGGCCAATGAATGTACAGTCAGCTCTTTGTCTCGATTTCACACTGCAGGTTTCTCCTTATGCAATGCATCGGACATAAAACAATGACTCTGTAAAAGCTGCAAAGAGGTTCCACCATTTAAAACACGTCCAGGAAATTCACAAAATGCATAAAAACCAAAAGCGTGGCAGCAAAACCAAATTTCTGCTGACTGGAGAAACCCAAAGCTCTAAAAGTGGCTTTTAAATGAGCTGCTTTTGATTAAATTTATGCATAGTGCAGTCTAAAATTGTATTTATTTATTTATTAATAAAATGAGATATGTAAAGACAAGGCACGATGATCCTTGTTAAGTCTGCACAGTTACAGATTCAGAGGTGAAACGTAATAAATGACGACATATTTAAAAAGCCCAAATCGTCCGATAAGAGAAGTAAAAACTTTTTTTAAAAAGTTCCTAAGAAATGGGAATAAACTGAGAAATATGCTAAAGAGTTTACTCTGTCTTCTTTTAAATTAAAATTTAACTCTGACTGTTCATCAGCTTTTCTAGCAGATTATTTCAAAAGAGCAAATAATCATCCAACCTATTAATGTGGCATTAATCTGGAGGTTATCGACTGAGAAAAATACATTTATAATTAAACTTTGGGTTCAATATTGATTTCATAATATGAAAAGAGCTGAAGAACCTGCTTCCTGTTTGGATGTGAAATGAAAAAATTAAAAGCTGATTTTCAGCAGACTGAGCTCCGTTCCAGGAACAGGAGAAGCTGTCAGCAGCCGTCAGCCGAAACCGACGCGTTTCTGGAGCCAAACTGTCAGCTGCGGCTCTCTGCGACGTCCAGCAGCCGCCGACTGTCCACTGGAGACAACAACTCTGGCATTCACGGCCACAAGAGCAGCTGAACGGGTACGGGCCGAGAAGATCCAGGAACACAAAGCATTCTGGGAGACGAGCGACTCTCCTCTGTCTGCACGAGTTTAAAGAGTCATAAATAACTTGAGTTTCAAATATCCGCTCTGCTCTAGAACTTCTCAGTGTTTTGAGATTCACTAGCAGATTTTACTGCTTTCCAGCCTCACCTTTCATGCATTTCTGTTATTTTCCTTAAATCACAACATTTTCAGAAAAAATAGTTGTGATAATAAACAGAACTTTTTATATAAAATTACTGCAGAAACTTTAGTAACAAAATGTTGGTGTTTCAGTTTTTAGATGTAAAATATGCAGCAGCAGGTAAAATAAGACTTGAACACATCATCATTTTTAGAGTAAACATATTTATTAATATGTTATTAATATGAAGTTGTTGGCAATAACCAAAGAAAGAAACCAAATCAGTTCAATAATTTGTCCTGGTGTCATTTTCATAGAACTTAATTTCTGAAAGCATTTGTTTTGGTTTTTTCTATATATCGATTACTTGGGTTTTTACCAATTTGGTGAAAATTTCATGTCAATATCACCTTTAGAAATAAGTTAAACTATGAAAACTTGTGATGCGTTCAGAGCTTAGTTTCCGTGCTGCGTTCCCTGATGTTTAAAGCCGATTTTTCTGTTGTTCTGGGCTGACACAGTTTCTGGGTCTTAATGAAATGCCTCTTCTGTGACACATTTTGCTTGAAATACAACAGGATTACAGCGCAGCACCTCCCTGCTAAACCCGCTCTGCCATATTAAAACAATCAGCTCCTCTGAACAGCCTAAATTCAGATTAATGTGGAATAATAGTAAAATTCAAAACTGTAAATCTGGACCAAACCCGACATGCTGCTCTGACTGCACAGATCAAAAAGCTTTTTCACTATTTTACATATTAAACTAAATGCACCGCTGATAAAAACACTAAAGCATCTTTAATACGCCAAAGTTTTTTTTTTTACTTTTAGAGCATTTTTTCTTATATTTAGACACAGGAACTGAGAAAAAGGTCAGAAAATACAAACATGTTTTTAAAAACATTGGAGTTTCTGAAGGTGAAATTATAAGAAATATTCACCTGAAAAAACTAGCAATGTTTCAGTTAGTAGAAAATTATGTAGAAGCTGCATTTCCTGTCTGTTCTCAGAGTGCGGCGATGAATAAATAAAATTTTCTTGACTTTTGCATATCGATCAATCTTACTTGTAAAGCTGATATTATTTACCTGAGTGAAGGTTTAAAAATCAACCATCGTTCTTCAGTGATCTGCTCAGAGAGAAGTTTCACTGACAGATCAGAATTTATTTTACTGCAAATGTGCACAAAAAAAGACAACAATATTTAAAAATGAAAGCGAGCCAAATAATTAATAAAATAATAAGTTAGTAAATATTAAAATACAGTAAAAAAAACACGCAGAATGGGATGTTAAGGAAAAAATAAATAAGCAAAGGTGTATTTGTTTATTATATTAGGTCATGCATTCATTTGCAGTTAACATTAGTCACCCTGCTGTAACAACTTTCTTTATTTAGCACAATTTCAGATGAAAAGTCTGTCACCCGAGTTAAAATCGGCAGGTCAGGTTTTTTTTAAGACTGATAATCAGCCAGAAAACTGCAATAAACAGTTCATAGTTCATTATGAACTGTTCATAGCAGATGAACTGAACTGTTCATTCATGAACATTCATGATGAACTATGAACAGTCATAGTTCATATGAACTACTGTTCATAGTTCATCATGAACTATGAACTGTTCATAGTTCATTGATGAACTATGAACAGTTCATAGTTCATCATGAACTATGAACTGTTCATTCTTCTTTCCCTCAGGTGGAGAATCGAAGAGGATTGTTGACGTTTCTGAAGGCACAGAAAGTTAGATTTTGCTGTTTGATCGTTTCTTAAGATCGTTTCTTAATTTCTTGTAAAACTTTACATTTGCATTTCCTCATTCGAATACGTTTACGCATTATATTGACTTATTTCAGGTCAGGATTAAATGCATTTGACCATTCCTGGTGACTTTACTCAGCCTTGTTACTATTCTGGTCGTTTCCAAAAGAACATGTAGTTCCAGCTGAGTCCAACCCTCTGATGGGATTTCAGATGTTTGCAGGAGACGCACAGCAGACCTCCCTGTTCACGCCACCTCCCTCGGCCTCTTTCATGAACCCTGCTCCCATTCGCTGGCTTAATTACTGTAGAGTTTGTTTGAGGCTACTGGGGTGAGAGTTTCTGGGGTAGGATGTGAATGTGCTTACAGTAGCTGCAGAACTTTTAGAGGAAACAAAGAGCTTTCTAAAACCGTCTGGACCCTGCTGCAGAAATAAGGGTAAATCCAGGATGCAGAAAATCAACGTCATCGTTCAAAACTTCTTCTGTTTTGGCCCAGAAGCATTCAAGCCCAGACTGAAAAAATAAAAAGTGTTTATCCACACCAACCTACTGAATGACACCTCTGAGTGTTGTTTTAAACATGCCACACCTACAGGGGGCAGTGTAGCACTAACCTACACCTGTCAGCCAATCACAATGCTTCAAAAGAACCACGACTTCCTGTTAGGAATTAAACATGGTGCCAGGAGATTCCTGTGTGTGAACAGACAGTGAGTTGGACTATCTCTAAATACTGTGTGAGATTATAATCAGATACAAATCAAAGTCGACTGGAAATCATGTTAAACTAAAAATGTTGACGCTGAACGGCGTTGTGCCTCCATATTGGGGAGGGACAGCTGCTGTCAAACCTTTGACCTCCAGTGAAGCTCAACATATTGGAGCAGCTGGGCTTCTAAATAAAACAAGTAAAACGCATCTGAGCAGAAATTAAGATCAGGACCTGTTGGTTCAGAGTCTGGACTCTGAGCTGCTGAGGAACCTGGACTGTGGGGAAGTTTTGAATCCCGTGGGGCTTCAAAACTTTCCACAAAACTCTGTGGAAATACTTCGGCCAGTTCTGGCAGTGAAGTTGACCAGAAGTTGACTCTGCTGTAAACAAGCATCCTCCACTGGTAGAGAAGGCCAACCTTACCCAGGTAGAGCGACGCGTTCTCCTTCTTCACGTTGTCATCCAGGTACGTGGGCCCCAGCGTGTAGATGGGCGTGGACCCCATCCCCACCAGGATCTGCGCGATGACGAACAGCGCCACATACAGGCGGTGCTCGTTTCCGTCCTGGTCCCGAGGACAGGAAGTGATGTCAACCCGGTCCCGGCCGCTGGCGTTGCTGTTCATGCAGAGCCCCTCGTTGGCCGAGGAGGAGTTCAGCTCCTGGATCTGGTAGGCCGGGGAGATGAAGTGCGGTAAGGAGAAGAGAGCGGCGCCCACGGCGATGAAGATCCCGCCAACCGCCAACCAGCGTGGCCTTTGACCCCGACCGCCGAAGTAGCTGATGAAGACCACAACCACGAGGCTCCCGATGTCGAAGCAGCTGACCAGGAGGCCCGACTCCGAGCTGCGGAGGCTGTAGCGCTTCTCGATGGTGGTGATGACGCTGCTGAGGTATCCGGACACCATGAGCGACTGGATGAAGGTCAGGTAGCACATGCAGAACAGGAAGCAGCGCGAGTCCTGCAGGATGAGCCGCAGGTACTTCCTGCTCGGCAGGCGGATTTGACCCAGTCTGGACTGACTCCTCCGGACCTGCGGCTCGTCCCGGTAGGAGCTCGGCCTGTTCAGAGCGGACTTCCCGGGCTTTGGCAGGTAGGAGCCTCTGGTTGGGGACTCGGCCTGGAAAGACTCGGTCCGGGCGGGCAGCTGGATGAACTCGGAGCTCCTCTGCTGCTGAGGACATGCGGGTCGGGCTGTCCAGCGGCGGTTTCTCTTGGGGAGCTGCTTCGTTTAAGACGGGCAGACTTTTGGATTTTTGGTTGGCGGCAGGTTCTCATCCTCCTTCCTGAGAGACTCCGCTTCCTCGTGTTCGGCCATCGCTTCTGCAACCCAAAAAACTCACAGTCCGAGACCACTGCTGCCCGTCATGTTTAGAAGAGGAAGCTTGCAGCTTATCTGCAGTGCAGACGCACCAGCCTGGGTGGCTTTTGTTTATCTGCTCATGCACACTTGCCTTGTGTCTGGCTGGATCTGATCCGGAGGTGGAGACACTCAGGCCTCCCTACTTCCACCCCCAGCCTCCCCTGAGCCTCAGCGGGCACTCTGCTGCTGCTGCTCCGATCAGGTCCCGGCCAGCATCCCCGGCGCTCCGGATCCGTCACAATGTCACCTCCATCAGCCCCGTCCAAGTCCAAGGGCAACCCTGCAGAGGCGGTCACTCGCGGCGCGTCATTCTTCCTGCGCGCCTCCCAGACGGAGGGATGAGGCGCCGTCTGCGGCTGGAGGAGGAGGAGAGGCTCGGTAGGAACCGGACAGGACGGAGCAGGACTGCAGCGATCCGCAGTGCTCCGCTCAGCTGCTCTGCTTTCAAAAACAAGGGAGGCAAGTTAAAGCCCCGACTCCCGGAAGTAGAGTATCAGCCCTTCGAAATAAAAGCAGAAAGCTTTGGATGGATCCTCAGCTTCATTTTATTCTCCTCTTTTTTTCTTCCATCACTTCAATTAAAACAATATTTATTTATTCCCAGAGGGACGATTACATAATAATACATTCACAATAAGGTAAAATACGCAACATTATTTCTCTTTTCCTCTTTTTCTTCTTTATTGGTTTTTACTTTCCTCCATCTGTGCTTCTTCCTACAACATTTGTACTATTTAAAGACAATTATTTATAAAAAATTTTATTTATACGTAAATAAAGTAGGATGAATAATGGGAGAAATTACTGTGTACCTTTTCTAAAAAGAAGTAAAATTGGAAAACTTTAAAATAGACATAGAAATGCATTTATTAATAAATAATAAATGCAATTTATTATGGGAAAATATGTTATACCTATTAAAATAAATAAAGTATTTATTAGTAAATAAATAAAGCACAATGCATATGAGAAATGTTTTATACCTTTAAAAAAAACTAGAATGATTTAATGAAGCATTTTATTTTGAAAGTAAATCCACAGCAGTGTTAAAACATTGAGTCCTTTAAAACGATGGGATGTAATTTAGACGTTTATTTAAAATGTAAATAATAATCCAACAACATGTCTAATGGTGAAATCATTAAGAAGAATCATTCAAATAAAAAATGTCTCCTTTTAGATATTTTTATTGAATGTTATCAAGTTGCTGTATGACAGAGAAAAAGCCAAACATTTCACTTCAAAATAAAAGCAGGTTGACTATCAATCCTGAAGTTTATATTTTCCACTCAAACTATACCTTAATGAAAATTATTATGCCGTTAATATGACTATTAAATAAACAGAAGAAAAATGTGTACGTAATCTAATTAATCATAAAGAAAAACTAACTTTCACATGTTTCAAATTTGTAAAGTAAAACACCTTTCACACCCTTTATATGGTGTATGTTTGTTTTCTGCAACACAGATTAAAATTTTCATTTATAGCTTAAGACGCGAAAATCCAACCTGACCACACCCACTGCAAACATAAAGTAAATTCATAAAAACTGAATTCATTTATTTGTAAAATCATCACAAGAAAAATATTTTTTGGAGTCTTAAAAATAATTTTTGCATTTAAAAGGAATCTTAAAATACAATTTCTTGTAAAACTGTAAATAAAAGAGACCAAAACATAAAAATAAAAAATGTGTTTTATCAATATGTGGAAAAGACAGTTGTTTTTTTCTACTCAGGAAATGAGAAAATATTACAAAAAAATGATAAACATCTGACAACAAGCAAAGACAATAAAGTGACCTCTAGTGGCCAGTCGTGTGAAACTGGCAGAAAATCTTTCAATTAATCCCTGAACAATAAAAACTACATGTTTCAGCTCTAATTTCTTAAGACAACATGATTTCATTATTATTTATTGACTATCAGCTTCCTAATTATGCTTAAAGCAACGTTTCCTTTGGATCCATGAAGTCTGATCCCAGCAAGCAGCGGCGGAGTGAATCTGGTTTGGACTGCAAGAGAATCTGGACTCGGAGACAGAAAACCTGCCTGTGGTCCAGAGAGCAGAGGTTTTGTGCAACATGGTATCTCTCACTGCACTGCTTTAGAAAATCAAATGAAAAGGAAGTATGTTTCCACTCCTTTGCAAATGCAGGCCTTTTACTTCACAGAGTCAAGATTTTATAACATAGAGACATTATTGTGAAATCCCTGAAATTATAAATTAACAAATGTGTGTTGAACGATTGCTTTTGCTCAACTTCCTGTGTTTGGCTGTTATTCAGCATTACTTAAGCCTTTAGACTGTGCGATTGCAGTTTATGGTGCAAATAAAAACCTAATTTCTTATTCCTGCCCCAGGTGCAGAAAACAGTGGAGTGAAATCAGGGTTAGTGCATTTGGAGACAGGAAGCAGGATCTGTGACTCTGCAGGAGAAAGACTATAGCTGAGATGATGCTCAGTTCAGAATAATGAGGGAAGAGACCAGAAGTTTTCTGGTTCTGAGAAGAAAACTCTGGATCAATGAAGGCGGATGGATCCTAAAGTCCAAAGTAAGATGAACGGTTCCAACAGGACTGCGTTCTGACGGTAGTTTGAAGTGATTTCTAACATTGAGTCTGCACTACAAAAATGAACATAAAGGTTTGCTGCAATGTATAGTGCAGAATAAAACATGTTAATACACCTATTAACATGTAATAACAATGTTAATAGTTTATTATATTGATTGTTATGCATTAAGTTATGTTTTATCAAATTGAAATGTGACGATCTTAGCTTTAAAATTATGAATATGACTGATTTACAGAAGCTAAACAAATTTTGCTTTCAAAACTCACATTTTTGCTAAATACAAAATACCAGTCAAATTGCAACATAAAACAATATCACCACTAGAGGTCGCTATTTCCTGCAGGTCGTCACTGACCTGGATCTCTTCCTGATGTTGCTCCGATTTGTGTATTAATATTTCCAGTCTGATCAAATTTCTCTTCTGTTTGATTTATGCATAAATCCCTGGATTTTCATTTTGCATCAACTAAAGTAAACATGATTAAAGCTGACAGCCGGACGCCCGGTTCACAGTGACCCGATGGTGGATTGCTCCACACTGAGCCCACTGGGATGAGATCTGATCTGCCGGTCAGTAAATACTTAATCAGCCATTCAGAAACTCATGAAATCTAATCAACTTAATCATGGTGTGACTTTCTCACGGCGTAATTAAACTCAACGCCTGTTCAGTGAAGGGCGGCCGACTTTAGGGCTGCAGCCTCAAACACCAGACAACACAATGCAACTGGTGGAAATGTTTATGTGTTTAAACAGAAAATGCTGGAATTTCTTTAACATCCAACCCAATGAGCCCAGAAAGGGGTAACATGAAATGCATGACAGACTTTTGGCTGTTAGAGAAGCACCAGAAGGAAATTATGGCAAAGCCTAAAACAAAGATTCAATGTTTGGTGAAAACAGAAAAACTTTTTTTTTCTTTCCTGTTTATCCAGGGAAAAGCCCAGATAGATCCAATTCTCAGTTTCAAAAGGGACTTGTGCAGAAATCTGCAACACACACAATGGTTACACAAAACTAACACAAACTAAAACAAACTACAAAAACAGCTTCATGACACTGATTGATATAAATGCATTGCTTGTTTTTAAACCAAATAAAACCAAAAACTGAAGGAAGTAAAGAAAGAGAGACAGATCTGGAGCTGATAAGTCGAGTTAATTTGTAAACTTGACAAGAATAAGAAAGTTCAAAGTATTTTGCATGATGAAAACATGATAACTAATAATGAAACATCAAATATACATAAAACATATAAATAAATCTAACAGTTATAATTCAAAGACAACTCTAAACTAATCATCTCTACATCACAATCAAATTTGACTTAAGGGTTTTTAGATTTTGTGAGTCTAAAATCCTTTACATCAAGCCGTGATTTGAAGGAACTCAGTGTTTCACGAGGTTACCTTGAAATTTGTTCCAGATGCTGTTTGCTTTTATAAGGTAAAGCTGCGAATCGTCTGCATAGTTATGGTAAATGATTCTTAAATCTGAATGAAACCAAGAGAATGGAATTCCCTATGGAATTAAACACAATCCAAACATTTTAAATGATGATGACATCACTTCAAATTCTTCAAAATGTATTTGAAAAACATAAATCTGGACAGAAACTCAAAGCAATAGTGAGAAACTTGGATCGGTTCATGTTCTCATGCAGCCAGTTCCTCCTTGCAGCCAAACCTGCTTGACAAAGCGGCAGGAAGTTCGCCTGAAGGCTGCAGAGGGTTTTTACAGCGGCGCTCCGTAATGTCTGCCCTGAGGAGAACATGATGGGACACTGAGCTCATTTCATACAACACCTCATTCCCTGCGCCCTGCGGGGTTTTAGCCACAGGCTGGACTACGACACAATCTGTGAAATCTGTTTCCCATCAGACGCAGTAATAACCTCTGTGCTTTGTCTGTGTGATCTTATCTACTTTATCTGAGTTTGAATGTCAGGAAGCAGCAGGAGGAGATGCAGTGCATATTATTTTTACCACATTACATGAAATGGTTGCACACCGTGGAAACGTCCAGGTGCTTCAAAAGTGAGAACATCTGACTTTATCACCAGCTTCCTCTGAGCCCCCCGGCGTCGCATCGAGAAGGTCTGCAGCCGAGTTATCAGGACAATAACTCAGAACGAGGCTGGCCTCATTTACGCTCTAATGTCCAGCCATGTCGCAAAGAAAAAAAACATACAAAAATATTGAAATAAAAATGATGTGGAAAAAATAAAATAAAAATGAACAACAGCCAATTAGAAAAAAACAAAATTTAAATCAAATAAATTCTGTCAAATTGATCCAAAATATGTAGAACCAACTGTTTGTGTGATGACTGTTCTGCATAACTTTATGAGTTAGTCACACAAAGCAAACAATTAAATAACTAGATAAATATTTACAAATTAAAAGAAGATAATTTTTTTTAAAAAGTTAAAAATCATTTCATCAAAAAAACACAAGTAAATAAAATGCAAATACAAGTTGCTCTATCTTCAAATGATCAACTTGTTGAAGATGATTGATGGGGATTAAGCAAGGTGTGGAGAACAAGGAGAAAGGATTATGCAAAAACTCTTATTGTTATGCAAATAGAAGAGAAAATAGTCTGGTGTCACATATTCTGTCATTTATCAGAGTGAAAAAACGAGACAGCCCAAATGTATTTTCAAAAACTTTACACCAACTTAATTTGTTTTGCTGATGATCAGCAGACTTTCCCTAACCTAACCCAGCCCTGAAATTCTGCATCCAAAACACAAACAGGACAGAGAAGAAAGTTATTACTATTGTTTGTTCTTGAAGGGCGTTTTAAATAACTGAAAGCAACAAAACAAAACCGTAAAGAACAGAAACTTTGAACTAAACAAAAGAAGAAGACATGTATTTCTGCTCTTAGACTTGAAAACAAAAATGTTGTGACCCCCACTTCTTCCTCCTCCTCCTCATGATGTCACTGCCTGCTAAAGCCTGCAGCAGCAGCAGCAGCAGCAGCAGCAGCAGCAGCAGCAGCAGCAGCAGCAGCCGCAGCAGCAGAAGAGTGGCGGGAGGAGAAGAGATTCAGCCTCTCTGCCAAACAGTTTGGAGGTTTTTCGTTCCGTGTCGATCAGGAGAAGTGATGGCACCGGTGCAGGAGACCTGCAGCAGGAGCATGCAGCGGTCAGACGGTGATGTGAGCAGAAGGTGCAGGAGGAAGAGGAGGAGGAAGAGGAGGAAGAAAGCCAAAGGTTGGTCAAGAATCTAAACTCACTGAGTCGAACTGAACGTTAAATCTGTCCAGCCTCTTTTCCAGTTTCTGTTAGAATGAGATCTGCAGGCTGATCTTTGTCTGTTTGAAACATTTATTAAGAAATAATAACGTCTACAAGAAACTTAATTACTTAAATGAAACTTTTTCCAGGTAAAATTAAACCCAGATAGTGGGATTGATTCTCCAACACTGTAAAAACACAAAATCTTGCCAAGTACTTTTGGTCTAGTTTCTAGGAAAATACCTTAGTCCATTTAAAGTAAGAAAACTAATTTACTTTTCAGAACGACATAGGAGTTTATTTTAGGTCAAAATCTCCTTAATATTGATGAGAAAATTCTCTACCAGTGAACCCAGTACTTTAGATCAATATTAAGAAATTACTGACTTAAAACAAACTCTTACTGAAAAGTCACTTCAAAGTTAGTTTTGTTTTTATTTCAAGTGCACTAAGATATTTTCACTAGAAAACACTTGGTAAGATTTTTTGTTTTTGCAGTAAATAAATTCACTTGTTAATTTATGAAAGTCAGACTCAGTTCAGTTTTTGTCTGACTTATAAGAATGTTAGTTTTTCTACAGCATGATCAATATCTACATCACTATTTTGAGCATCGCCATCCAGTTTTCTCCATCTGTAAACTCACGTTTCACTCTGTCAAATTTAGTTTTGGATGCTGTTGTTAGTTGTTAAAGTTCAGATATGCAGGAAACATAATTCCAGCTGCTATTGTGGTACTTTTCATTCATATTAAACAAGTGAACAGGTTTCATTCAGGTTTAACTAAAACAGAAGCCAGGCGACCGTTTTATAAACATGAAGGTGGAAGAAGAGGCAAAAAATCAACCACATTTGCTTCAGGGTTTATTGAGAAGTTGTGAGCTCATCAGACTTCACAGACGCTGTAAGATCAACACAGTTATCAATTAAAAAGAAAAAAAGTGATTTATGTACAATATTCCTCCTTACCAATACATGCATGCAGCGTTCTGACAGTGTGCAACGATTTTATAGAAAAACAGAAAAGTTTTCTGTCATGTTGCTATAAACTGGTGAATGACTGAAACTGGTGGTTGAGGTGCAGAAACCAAACGTAGGTTGCCCATCTCAGCCAGAGGAAAAAGGAGAACTTGGGTCTGTTGAGATGATTTTAAACATTTTATCTGATTTAATTCAACCTTTTCTTGGGAGGAAACTTAAGCAAACTCACAGAGAAATTTCAAATAGTAGATGAGATAAGCAATATCTGATATTTTTCACCACAAACAAGCATAATATGAAGTGATAATTAGTTTCATCCCTGAAGTATTCTGCAGATTGTTAAAAACAATCTTATATTTCACTGTTTAAACAGATGAGCAGAAGGAGTTCAGAGGTTAAATCTGTGAAGCAAAAGTCTAAATGCTGGATTTGCATAAACATATTATCTGATGGAGATAAGCTGGAAGCAGAATTAATCATAATTACTGGTCAGCTTGATGAAGCAGCCATTGTTGTGCACATGTTGATCCTCTAAAAGCTGCAGATTACTCTGTCATGCCTGCAGTTTCACATCCAGTTCTTACTTTAAATGCTTTAAGCTTATTCCACTATTATTAAAGACCCATCAACCTTTTTATAAGTGCTTCCTTTAAACAAAGCCGTCCAGGAATCATCACTATGCTTAGTCCATAAAATTATGTGATTTTTAAACAGCTGTAGGTATTTTAGAAATGATGACATATTTTTCTCACTGAGGAAAATTACAATATAAAAGTGGAATAATTCCTCACATTCATTTGAATATTTTATTTAGTGCATCATTGCATTGTGAATAAGTTTCTACAAGACGGTCCATCACAAGTTGAATCAGAATCTCAACATTAAACACTGTTTTAGATATTTTTATGTTCTGTTTTCATTTAATATGGTTTTGCTGAAGATTCACATTTAAGGTGATTTTATTGAATGATTTGATCAAAAAGGGCAGCAAGAAAAAACTCCACAAGTTAAATAAATAAATATGCAAATCAATTTTTGTTTTGTTTTTATTCTTAAAAACTTGAAAGGAGGATTTCTTCCATTTCATGATAAAACAAATTAATTTCAGCTGACACTGCTGGACAAGCTGACGACATGACTGAATAAGTAAAATAGATAAAACATGAAATCATTATGAGATTTTTAAAAAATGTGTTTTGCTGCAATAAAAATCCCCTTCTGCTGCCTTTAAAAGTCAAATAAACGAGCTGCTGCCATTGGCTGATTGTCCCGATGTCAGGCAGGATTACGGGCCAACAGCTGCTGTCCTCCAGTCTGTCTGCGTTTGGACGTTTTCATGGATGGGACATGTTTTGGACAAGTGCTCTCCATCGCTGCCTTCAGACCTTTGAGGCATTTCAACACACATTTCTGCTGATGGACGCTGCGATGGATTCACTTCTCTGGGAACATTAGCACGATGGTTTTCATGCTCGTCCCACATAATGTCGTAAATCCTCTGCAAAACAATATATTTCTTGCTTGGAACTGATACTGAATAGAAATAAGGGCACATGATTAGAAATCACTAATAACTGCGGCTTGTGCTTTTCTGGTTCAGATGTTAGTTTGCTCTCATTGGGAGTTTAAATGCGGTTTGGGGAACATTTACAAACCCTGGACCAAAATTAAAGAAATTGGGACAAAAAACTTAAATTTTTAAAAGAAAGTCTACTAACAAAAATATTAGATGCGACACAAATTGATAATTTCCTTCTGTTGTCATGGTAACTAAGAACAGATCTGTTCATTGCTATAAAGTACCAAATAGAATTGAATCCTGATCACAGCGACTATATACTGTAGGAAGTCGTTAGCAGATTGTATAAATGAAGGTTTTAGTGTGAATAGTACGTAAGTTATTAACTATCAACATGCAATAAAATTACCAGGATTTCAGAAGATCCAGCCTCCTAATGTTGTCTAAGAACAAACTTTGCAAATGAAGCTGTTTTCTCTTGATTACACCTGAAGACATGGAGCTGTGATGGCCGAGCGGTTAAGGCGTTGGATTTGAAATCCAACTGGGTTTCCCTGCGCAGGATTGAATCCTGCTCTCAGCGATGTAAGACTACAGGGTCCAACATATCAGATCTTCCTCCAGACGGAGAGAAGTTTCTTTGATCAGTGTGTGTTGCAGAAAAATGCAGGTTTACATTTATAGGCCATTATTCTTCAGTAATATATTTGTTGCTTCTTGAATGATTAAAATTAATATTGATAATCTTATCTCAGAACAAACTTCGTTCCACATTCTTGTGTCCTTGAGGAACAGCAGTCCAGGTTACAGGTAAATGAGACAATTTGCTTTTAATTGTTGCATGAAAATGAAATTATCCACAGCTGTCAGACCCCAATCAGAGAGCAGGACTTCCTCCCACCGTGTCTAAGTTAATTATGCCAAAAAACAGAGTTTAAAAACACAACCACAATAAAGAAACCTCAATATAATTCAGACACTACATAAACCTTCATATGACATCGCTTAACAGATAGTGAATTGTTTCCACTCCGCTGTGAGCAGGGTTCGAACCTGCGCGGGAAAACCCCATTGGATTTCAAATCCAATGCCTTAACCTCTCGGCCATCACAGCTCCATGTTCTCACAGGTGACCAAGGAGCAAAACATGGATGCAACAAGTCACTGCAGAAATAAAGGCAAACATGAAGTAAACCCAGAGATTTTGGACGTTCTCCCTCGATCTTCTATTGAGCAACTTCTGGTGCATTGAATTTAAACTAGGAATTCGCTGTGAGCAGGATTTGAACCTGCGCGGGGAAACCCCATTGGATTTCTAGTCCAACGCCTTAACCGCTCGGCCATCACAGCTCCTTGTCTGCTTACTTGTCCAAGAAGCAACAAATACATTACTGGAAAATAATGATGCACAAGAGTAAACCAACTTTTTTCTTCAACACACACTGATAAACTTCTTTACATCTGGAGGAAGATCTCAGATATGTTGAACCCTGTAGCCTAAAATCACTGTGAGCAGGATTTGAACCTACGCGGGGAAACCCCATTGGATTTCGAATCCAACGCCTTAACCTCTCGGCCATCACAGCTCCATGTCTTCAGGTGTAATCAAGAGGAAACAGCTTAATTTGCAAAGTTTGTTCTTAGACTAGATAGGGAAGCTGGATCTTCGGAAATCCTGGTAACTTTATTGTATGTTGATAGTAAAACTTTTCCAGGGTGATTAACAAGTGAGTGGCTATGAGCAGGAATCTAATATCATATGTACCATTCACAGTAAAACTTTCATTTATACAATCGGCTATTGCCTTGTTACAGTATATAGTCGCTGTGAGCAGGATTTGAACCTGCGCAGGGTTCAAATCCAACTCCTTAACCTCTCGGCCATCACAGCTCGATATTCTCACAGGTGAGCAAGGAGCAAAACATGGATGCAACAAGTCACTGCAGAAATAAAGGCAAACATGAAGTAAACCAGGAGATCTCCAGAGGTTTTGGACGTTCTCCCTCGATCTTCTATTGAGCAACTTCTGTTGCATTGAATTTAAACTAGGAATTCGCTGTGAGCAGGATTTGAACCTGCGCGGGTAAACCCCAATGGATTTCTAGTCCAACACCTTAACCGCTCGGCCATCACAGCTCGATCTCTACATGATTGTTCAGGAATCAACAAAAATATCACTGAAAAATAATGGCGCACAAGAGTAAACGTGTTTTTCTGCAACACGCACTGATCAAACAAACTTCTCTCCGTCTGGAGGAAGATCTTATATGTTGGACTCGGTAGTCTTATATCGCTGTGAGCAGGGTTCGAACCTGCGCGGGGAAACCCCATTGGATTTCAAATCCAACGCCTTAACCTCTCGGCCATCACAGCTCGATCTTCTCACAGGTGACCAAGTAGCAAAACATGGATGCAACAAGTCACTGCAGAAATAAAGGCAAACAGGAAGTAAACCCAGAGAACTCCAGAGGTTTTGGATGTTGTCTTTCCATTGTCTGTTGAGCAACTTCAGGTGCATTGAAATTAAACTAGAATTCGCTGTGAGCAGGATTTGAACCTGCGCGGGTAAACCCCATTGGATTTCTAGTCCAACGCCTTAACCGCTCGGCCATCACAGCTCGATCTCTACATGACTGATCAGGAAACAAAAAAATATCGCTGAAAAAAAATGGCGCACAAGAGTAAACGTGTTTTTCTGCAACACGCACTGATCAAACAAACTTCTCTCCGTCTGGAGGAAGATCTCATATGTTGGACTCGGTAGTCTTATATCGCTGTGAGCAGGGTTCGAACCTGCGCGGGGAACCCCATTGGATTTCAAGTCCAACGCCTTAACCTCTCGGCCATCACAGCTTGATATTCTAACAAGTGACCAAGGAGCAAAACATGGATGCAACAAGTCACTGCAGAAATGAAGGCAAACATGAAGTAAACCAGGAGATCTCCAGAAGTTTTGGACGTTCTCCCTCGATCTTCTATTGAGCAACTTCTGGTGCATTGAATTTAAACTAGGAATTCGCTGTGAGCAGGATTTGAACCTGCGCGGGTAAACCCCATTGGATTTCTAGTCCAACAACTTAACCGCTCGGCCATCACAGCTCGATCTCTACATGACTGATCAGGAAACAAAAAAATATCGCTGAAAAAAAATGGCGCACGAGAATAAACGTGTTTTTCTGCAACACGCACTGATCAAACAAACTTCTCTCCGTCTGGAGGAAGATCTCATATGTTGGACTCGGGAGTCTTATATCGCTGTGAGCAGGGTTCGAACCTGCGCGGGGAAACCCCATTGGATTTCAAATCCAACGCCTTAACCTCTTGGCCATCACAGCTCGATATTCTCACAGGTGACCAAGGAGCAAAACATGGATGCAACAAGTCACTGCAGAAATAAAGGCAAACATGAAGTAAACCAGGAGATCTCCAGAGGTTTTGGACGTTCTCCCTAGATCTTCTATTGAGCAACTTCTGGTGCAATGAATTTAAACTAGGAATTCGCTGTGAGCAGGATTTGAACCTGCACGGGTAAACCCCATTGGATTTCTAGTCCAACGCCTTAACCGCTCGGCCATCACAGCTCGATCTCTACATGACTGATCAGGAAACAAAAAAAATATCGCTGAAAAAAAATGGCGCACGAGAAAAACGTGTTTTTCTGCAACACGCACTGATCGAACAAACCTCTCTCCGTCTGGAGGAAGATCTCATATGTTGGACTCGGTAGTCTATATCGCTGTGAGCAGGGTTCGAACCTGCGCGGGGAAACCCCATTGGATTTCAAATCCAACGCCTTAACCTCTTGGCCATCACAGCTCGATATTCTCACAGGTGACCAAGGAGCAAAACATGGATGCAACAAGTCACTGCAGAAATAAAGGCAAACAGGAAGTAAACCCAGAGAACTCCAGAGGTTTTGGATGTTGTCTCCATTGTCTGTTGAGCAACTTCAGGTGCATTGAAATTAAACTAGGAATTCGCTGTGAGCAGGATTTGAACCTGCGCGGGTAAACCCCATTGGATTTCTAGTCCAACGCCTTAACCGCTCGGCCATCACAGCTCGATCTCTACATGACTGATCAGGAAACAAAAAAAATATCGCTGAAAAAAAATGGCGCACGAGAATAAACGTGTTTTTCTGCAACACGCACTGATCGAACAAACTTCTCTCCGTCTGGAGGAAGATCTCATATGTTGGACTCGGTAGTCTTATATCGCTGTGAGCAGGGTTCGTACCTCCGCGGGGAAACCTCATTGGATTTCAAGTCCACCGCCTTAACCTCTCGGCCATCACAGCTCAATCTCTACATGACTGTTCAGGAATCAACAAAAATATCACTGAAAAATAATGGCGCACAAGAGTAAAAATGTATTTTTCTGCAACACGCACTGATCAAACAAACTTCTCTCCGTCTGGAGGAAGATCTCATATGTTGGACTCGGGAGTCTTATCGCTGTGAGCAGGGTTCGAACCTGCGCGGGGAAACCCCATTGGATTTCAAATCCAACGCCTTAACCTCTCGGCCATCACAGCTCAATATTCTCACAGGTGACCAAGGAGCAAAACATGGATGCAACAAGTCACTGCAGAAATAAAGGCAAACATGAAGTAAACCAGGAGATCTCCAGAAGTTTTGGACGTTCTCCCTCGATCTTCTATTGAGCAACTTCTGTTGCATTGAATTTAAACTAGGAATTCGCTGTGAGCAGGATTTGAACCTGCGCGGGTAAACCCCATTGGATTTCTAGTCCAACGCCTTAACCGCTCGGCCATCACAGCTCGATCTCTACATGACTGATCAGGAAAACAAAGAAATATCGCTGAAAAAAATTGCGCACGAGAATAAACGTGTTTTTCTGCAACACGCACTGATCGAACAAACTTCACTCCGTCTGGAGGAAGATCTCATATGTTGGACTCGGTAGTCTTATATCGCTGTGAGCAGGGTTCGAACCTGCGCGGGGAAACCCCATTGGATTTCAAATCCAACGCCTTAACCTCTCGGCCATCACAGCTCGATATTCTCACAGGTGACCAAGGAGCAAAACATGGATGCAACAAGTCACTGCAGAAATAAAAGGCAAACATGAAGTAAACCAGGAGATCTCCAGAGGTTTTGGACGTTCTCCCTCGATCTTCTATTGAGCAACTTCTGGTGCATTGAATTTAAACTAGGAATTCGCTGTGAGCAGGATTTGAACCTGCGCGGGTAAACCCCATTGGATTTCTAGTCCAACGCCTTAACCGCTCGGCCATCACAGCTCGATCTCTACATGACTGTTCAGGAATCAACAAAAATATCACTGAAAAATAATGGCGCACAAGAGTAAACATGTGTTTTTCTGCAACACGCACTGATCAAACAAACTTCTCTCCGTCTGGAGGAAGATCTCATATGTTGGACTCGGTAGTCTTATATCGCTGTGAGCAGGGTTCGAACCTGCGCAGGGAAACCCATTGGATTTCAAATCCAACGCCTTAACCTCTCGGCCATCACAGCTCGATATTCTCACAGGTGACCAAGGAGCAAACATGGATGCAACAAGTCACTGCAGAAATAAAGGCAAACATGAAGTAAACCAGGATATCTCCAGAGGTTTTGGACGTTCTCCCTCGATCTTCTATGAGCAACTTCTGGTGCATTGAATTTAAACTAGGAATTCGCTGTGAGCAGGATTTGAACCTGCGCGGGTAAACCCCATTGGATTTCTAGTCCAACGCCTTAACCGCTCGGCCATCACAGCTCGATCTCTACATGACTGATCAGGAAACAAAAAAAATATCGCTGAAAAAAAATGGCGCACGAGAATAAACGTGTTTTTCTGCAACACGCACTGATCGAACAAACTTCTCTCCGTCTGGAGGAAGATCTCATATGTTGGACTCGGTAGTCTTATATCGCTGTGAGCAGGGTTCGAACCTGCGCGGGGAAACCCCATTGGATTTCAAATCCAACGCCTTAACCTCTCGGCCATCACAGCTCGATATTCTCACAGGTGACCAAGGAGCAAAACATGGATGCAACAAGTCACTGCAGAAATAAAGGCAAACATGAAGTAAACCATGAGATCTCCAGAGGTTTTGGACGTTCTCCCTCGATCTTCTATTGAGCAACTTCTGGTGCATTGAATTTAAACTACGAATTTGCTGTGAGCAGGATTTGAACCTGCGCGGGAAACCCCATTGGATTTCTAGTCCAACGCCTTAACCGCTCGGCCATCACAGCTCGATCACTACATGATGGATCAGGAAACAAAAAAAAAATATCGCTGAAAAAAAATGGCGCACGAGAATAAACGTGTTTTTCTGCAACACGCACTGATCGAACAACTTCTCTCCGTCTGGAGGAAGATCTCATATGTTGGACTCGGTAGTCTTATATCGCTGTGAGCAGGGTTCGAACCTGCGCGGGGAAACCCCATTGGATTTCTAGTCCAACGCCTTAACCGCTCGGCCATCACAGCTCGATCTCTACATGACTGATCAGGAAACAAAAAAAATATCGCTGAATAAAAATGGCGCACGAGAATAAACGTGTTTTTCTGCAACACGCACTGATCGAACAAACCTCTCTCCGTCTGGAGGAAGATCTCATATGTTGGACTCGGGAGTCTTATATCGCTGTGAGCAGGGTTCGAACCTGCGCGGGGAAACCCCATTGGATTTCAAATCCAACGCCTTAACCTCTCGGCCATCACAGCTCGATCTTCTCACAGGTGACCAAGGAGCAAAACATGGATGCAACAAGTCACTGCAGAAATAAAGGCAAACAGGAAGTAAACCCAGAGAACTCCAGAGGTTTTGGATGTTGTCTTTCCATTGTCTGTTGAGCAACTTCAGGTGCATTGAAATTAAACTAGGAATTCGCTGTGAGCAGGATTTGAACCTGCGCGGGTAAACCCCATTGGATTTCTAGTCCAACGCCTTAACCGCTCGGCCATCACAGCTCGATCTCTACATGACTGATCAGGAAACAAAAAAAATATCGCTGAAAAAAAAATGGCGCACGAGAATAAACGTGTTTTTCTGCAACACGCACTGATCAACAAACTTCTCTCCGTCTGGAGGAAGATCTCATATGTTGGACTCGGTAGTCTTATATCGCTGTGAGCAGGGTTCGAACCTGCGCAGGGAAACACCATTGGATTTCAAATCCAAACCTTAACCTCTCGGCCATCACAGCTCGATATTCTCACAGGTGACCAAGGAGCAAAACATGGATGCAACAAGTCACTGCAGAAATAAAGGCAAACATGAAGTAAACCAGGATATCTCCAGAGGTTTTGGACGTTCTCCCTCGATCTTCTATTGAGCAACTTCTGGTGCATTGAATTTAAACTAGGAATTCGCTGTGAGCAGGATTTGAACCTGCGCGGGTAAACCCCAATGGATTTCTAGTCCAACGCCTTAACCGCTCGGCCATCACAGCTCGATCTCTACATGACTGATCAGGAAACAAAAAAAAATATCGCTGAAAAAAAATGGCGCACGAGAATAAACGTGTTTTTCTGCAACACGCACTGATCGAACAAACTTCTCTCCGTCTGGAGGAAGATCTCATATGTTGGACTCGGTAGTCTTATATCGCTGTGAGCAGGGTTCGAACCTGCGCGGGGAAACCCCATTGGATTTCAAGGCCAACTCCTTAACCTCTCGGCCATCACAGCTTGATATTCTCACAAGTGACCAAGGAGCAAAACATGGATGCAACAAGTCACTGCAGAAAAAAAGGCAAACATGAAGTAAACCAGGAGATCTCCAGAGGTTTTGGACGTTCTCCCTCGATCTTCTATTGAGCAACTTCTGGTGCATTGAATTTAAACTACAAATTTGCTGTGAGCAGGATTTGAACCTGCGCGGGAAAACCCCATTGGATTTCTAGTCCAACGCCTTAACCGCTCGGCCATCACAGCTCGATCTCTACATGACTGATCAGGAAACAAAAAAAATATCGCTGAAAAAAAATTGCGCACGAGAATAAACGTGTTTTTCTGCAACACGCACTGATCGAACAAACTTCACTCCGTCTGGAGGAAGATCTCATATGTTGGACTCGGTAGTCTTATATCGCTGTGAGCAGGGTTCGAACTTGCGCGGGGAAACCCCATTGGATTTCTAGTCCAACGCCTTAACCGCTCGGCCATCACAGCTCGATCTCTACATGACTGATCAGGAAACAAAAAAAATATCGCTGAAAAAAAAGGCGCACGAGAATAAACGTGTTTTTCTGCAACACGCACTGATCGAACAAACTTCTCTCCGTCTGGAGGAAGATCTCATATGTTGGACTCGGTAGTCTTATATCGCTGTGAGCAGGGTTCGAACCTGCGCGGGGACACCCCATTGGATTTCATGTCCAACACCTTAACCTCTCGGCCATCACAGCTTGATATTCTAACAAGTGACCAAGGAGCAAAACATGGATGCAACAAGTCACTGCAGAAATGAAGGCAAACATGAAGTAAACCAGGAGATCTCCAGAAGTTTTGGACGTTCTCCCTCGATCTTCTATTGAGCAACTTCTGGTGCATTGAATTTAAACTAGGAATTCGCTGTGAGCAGGATTTGAACCTGCGCGGGTAAACCCCATTGGATTTCTAGTCCAACAACTTAACCGCTCGGCCATCACAGCTCGATCTCTACATGACTGATCAGGAAACAAAAAAAATATCGCTGAAAAAAAATGGCGCACGAGAATAAACGTGTTTTTCTGCAACACGCACTGATCGAACAAACTTCTCTCCGTCTGGAGGAAGATCTCATATGTTGGACTCGGTAGTCTTATATCGCTGTGAGCAGGGTTCGAACCTGCGCGGGGAAACCCCATTGGATTTCAAATCCAACGCCTTAACCTCTCGGCCATCACAGCTCGATATTCTCACAGGTGACCAAGGAGCAAACATGGATGCACCAAGTCACTGCAGAAATAAAGGCAAACATGAAGTAAACCAGGAGATCTCCAGAGGTTTTGGACGTTCTCCCTCGATCTTCTATTGAGCAACTTCTGGTGCATTGAATTTAAAGTAGGAATTCGCTGTGAGCAGGATTTGAACCTGCGCGGGTAAACCCCATTGGATTTCTAGTCCAACGCCTTAACCGCTCGGCCATCACAGCTCGATCTCTACATGACTGTTCAGGAATCAACAAAAATATCACTGAAAAATAATGGCGCACAAGAGTAAACATGTGTTTTTCTGCAACACGCACTGATCAAACAAACTTCTCTCCGTCTGGAGGAAGATCTCATATGTTGGACTCGGTAGTCTTATATCGCTGTGAGCAGGGTTTGAACCTGCGCGGGTAAACCCCATTGGATTTCTAGTCCAACGCCTTAACCGCTCGGCCATCACAGCTCGATCTCTACATGACTGATCAGGAAAAAAAAAAAATATCGCTGAAAAAAAGGCGCACGAAAATAAACGTGTTTTTCTGCAACACGCACTGATCGAACAAACTTCTCTCCGTCTGGAGGAAGATCTCATATGTTGGACTCGGTAGTCTTATATCGCTGTGAGCAGGGTTCGAACCTGCGCGGGGAAACCCCATTGGATTTCAAATCCAACGCCTTAACCTCTCGGCCATCACAGCTCGATATTCTCACAGGTGACCAAGGAGCAAAACATGGATGCAACAAGTCACTGCAGAAATAAAGGCAAACATGAAGTAAACCAGGAGATCTCCAGAGGTTTTGGACATTCTCCCTCGATCTTCTATTGAGCAACTTCTGGTGCATTGAATTTAAACTAGGAATTCGCTGTGAGCAGGATTTGAACCTGCGTGGGTAAACCCCATTGGATTTCTAGTCCAACGCCTTAACCGCTCGGCCATCACAGCTCGATCTCTACATGACTGATCAGGAAACAAAAAAAATATTGCTGAAAAAAAATGGCGCACAAGAGTAAACATGTGTTTTTCTGCAACACACACGGATCAAACAAACTTCTCTCCGTCTAGAGGAAGATCTCATATGTTGGACTCGGTAGTCTTATATCGCTGTGAGCAGGGTTCGAACCTGCGCGGGGAAACCCCATTGGATTTCAAGTCCAACGCCTTAACCTCTCGGCCATCACAGCTTGATATTCTAACAAGTGACCAAGGAGCAAAACATGGATGCAACAAGTCACTGCAGAAATAAAGGCAAACATGAAGTAAACCAGGAGATCTCCAGAGGTTTTGGACGTTCTCCCTCGATCTTCTATTGAGCAACTTCTGGTGCATTGAATTTAAACTAGGAATTCGCTGTGAGCAGGATTTGAACCTGCGCGGGTAAACCCCATTGGATTTCTAGTCCAACACCTTAACCGCTCGGCCATCACAGCTCGATCTCTACATGACTGATCAGGAAAAAGAAAAAATATCGCTGAAAAAAAATGGCGCACGAGAGTAAACGTGTTTTTCTGCAACACGCACTGATCAAACAAACTTCTCTCCGTCTGGAGGAAGATCTCATATTTTGGACTCGGGAGTCTTATATCGCTGTGAGCAGGGTTCGAACCTGCGCGGGGAAACCCCATTGGATTTCAAATCCAACGCCTTAACCTCTCGGCCATCACAGCTCGATATTCTCACAGGTGACCAAGGAGCAAAACATGGATGCAACAAGTCACTGCAGAATAAAGGCAAACATGAAGTAAACCAGGAGATCTCCAGAGGTTTTGGACGTTCTCCCTAGATCTTCTATTGAGCAACTTCTGGTGCAATGAATTTAAACTAGGAATTCGCTGTGAGCAGGATTTGAACCTGCACGGGTAAACCCCATTGGATTTCTAGTCCAACGCCTTAACCGCTCGGCCATCACAGCTCGATCTCTACATGGCTGATCAGGAAACAAAAAAAATATCGCTGAAAAAAAATGGCGCACGAGAATAAACGTGTTTTTCTGCAACACGCACTGATCGAACAAACCTCTCTCCGTCTGGAGGAAGATCTCATATGTTGGACTCGGTAGTCTTATATCGCTGTGAGCAGGGTTCGAACCTGCGCGGGGAAACCCCATTGGATTTCAAATCCAACGCCTTAACCTCTTGGCCATCACAGCTCGATCTTCTCACAGTGACCAAGGAGCAAAACATGGATGCAACAAGTCACTGCAGAAATAAAGGCAAACAGGAAGTAAACCCAGAGAACTCCAGAGGTTTTGGATGTTGTCTTTCCATTGTCTGTTGAGCAACTTCAGGTGCATTGAAATTAAACTAGGAATTCGCTGTGAGCAGGATTTGAACCTGCGCGGGTAAACCCCATTGGATTTCTAGTCCAACGCCTTAACCGCTCGGCCATCACAGCTCGATCTCTACATGACTGATCAGGAAACAAAAAAATATCGCTGAAAAAAAATGGCGCACGAGAATAAACGTGTTTTTCTGCAACACGCACTGATCGAACAAACTTCTCTCCGTCTGGAGGGACATCTCATATGTTGGACTCGGTAGTCTTATATCGCTGTGAGCAGGGTTCGAACCTGCGCGGGGAAACCCCATTGGATTTCAAATCCAACGCCTTAACCTCTCGGCCATCACAGCTCGATCTCTACATGACTGTTCAGGAATCAACAAAAATATCACTGAAAAATAATGGCGCACAAGAGTAAATATGCATTTTTCTGCAACACGCACTGATCAAACAAACTTCTCTCCGTCTGGAGGAAGATCTCATATGTTGGACTCGGTAGTCTTATATCGCTGTGAGCAGGGTTCGAACCTGCGCGGGGAAACCCCATTGGATTTCAAATCCAACGCCTTAACCTCTCGGCCATCACAGCTCAATATTCTCACAGGTGACCAAGGAGCAAAACATGGATGCAACAAGTCACTGCAGAAATAAAGGCAAACATGAAGTAAACCAGGAGATCTCCAGAAGTTTTGGACGTTCTCCTCGATCTTCTATTGAGCAACTTCTGTTGCATTGAATTTAAACTAGGAATTCGCTGTGAGCAGGATTTGAACCTGCGCGGGTAAACCCATTGGATTTCTAGTCCAACGCCTTAACCGCTCGGCCATCACAGCTCGATCTCTACATGACTGATCAGGAAACAAAGAAAATATCGCTGAAAAAAAATGGCGCACGAGAATAAACGTGTTTTTCTGCAACACGCACTGATCGAACAAACTTTACTCCGTCTGGAGGAAGATCTCATATGTTGGACTCGGTAGTCTTATATCGCTGTGAGCAGGGTTCGAACCTGCGCGGGGAAAACCCCATTGGATTTCAAATCCAACGCCTTAACCTCTCGGCCATCACAGCTCGATATTCTCACAGGTGACCAAGGAGCAAAACATGGATGCAACAAGTCACTGCAGAAATAAAGGCAAACATGAAGTAAACCAGGAGATCTCCAGAGGTTTTGGACGTTCTCCCTCGATCTTCTATTGAGCAACTTCTGGTGCATTGAATTTAAACTAGGAATTCGCTGTGAGCAGGATTTGAACCTGCGCGGGTAAACCCCATTGGATTTCTAGTCCAACGCCTTAACCGCTCGGCCATCACAGCTCGATCTCTACATGACTGTTCAGGAATCAACAAAAATATCACTGAAAAATAATGGCGCACAAGAGTAAACATGTGTTTTTCTGCAACACGCACTGATCAAACAAACTTCTCTCCGTCTGGAGGAAGATCTCATATGTTGGACTCGGTAGTCTTATATCGCTGTGAGCAGGGTTCGAACCTGCGCGGGGAAACCCCATTGGATTTCTAGTCCAACGCCTTAACCGCTCGGCCATCACAGCTCGATCTCTACATGACTGATCAGGAAACAAAAAAAATATCGCTGAAAAAAATGGCGCACGAGAATAAACGTGTTTTTCTGCAACACGCACTGATCGAACAAACCTCTCTCCGTCTGGAGGAAGATCTCATATGTTGGACTCGGGAGTCTTATATCGCTGTGAGCAGGGTTCGAACCTGCGCGGGGAAACCCCATTGGATTTTCAAATCCAACGCCTTAACCTCTCGGCCATCACAGCTCGATCTTCTCACAGGTGACCAAGGAGCAAAACATGGATGCAACAAGTCACTGCAGAAATAAAGGCAAACAGGAAGTAAACCCAGAGAACTCCAGAGGTTTTGGATGTTGTCTTTCCATTGTCTGTTGAGCAACTTCAGGTGCATTGAAATTAAAACTAGGAATTCGCTGTGAGCAGGATTTGAACCTGCGCGGGTAAACCCCATTGGATTTCTAGTCCAACGCCTTAACCGCTCGGCCATCACAGCTCGATCTCTACATGACTGATCAGGAAACAAAAAAATATCGCTGAAAAAAAATGGCGCACGAGAATAAACGTGTTTTTCTGCAACACGCACTGATCAAACAAACTTCTCTCCGTCTGGAGGAAGATCTCATATGTTGGACTCGGTAGTTTATATCGCTGTGAGCAGGGTTCGAACCTGCGCAGGGAAACACCATTGGATTTCAAATCCAACGCCTTAACCTCTCGGCCATCACAGCTCGATATTCTCACAGGTGACCAAGGAGCAAAACATGGATGCAACAAGTCACTGCAGAAATAAAGGCAAAACATGAAGTAAACCAGGATATCTCCAGAGGTTTTGGACGTTCTCCCTCGATCTTCTATTGAGCAACTTCTGGTGCATTGAATTTAAACTAGGAATTCGCTGTGAGCAGGATTTGAACCTGCGCGGGTAAACCCAATGGATTTCTAGTCCAACGCCTTAACCGCTCGGCCATCACAGCTCGATCTCTACATGACTGATCAGGAAACAAAAAAAATATCGCTGAAAAAAAATGGCGCACGAGAATAAACGTGTTTTTCTGCAACACGCACTGATCAAACAAACTTCTCCGTCTGGAGGAAGATCTCATATGTTGGACTCGGTAGTCTTATATCGCTGTGAGCAGGGTTCGAACCTGCGCGGGGAAACCCCATTGGATTTCAAATCCAACGCCTTAACCTCTCGGCCATCACAGCTCGATATTCTCACAGGTGACCAAGGAGCAAAACATGGATGCAACAAGTCACTGCAGAAATAAAGGCAAACATGAAGTAAACCAGGAGATCTCCAGAGGTTTTGGACGTTCTCCCTCGATCTTCTATTGAGCAACTTCTGGTGCATTGAATTTAAACTACGAATTTGCTGTGAGCAGGATTTGAACCTGCGCGGGAAAACCCCATTGGATTTCTAGTCCAACGCCTTAACCGCTCGGCCATCACAGCTCGATCTCTACATGACTGATCAGGAAACAAAAAAAATATCGCTGAAAAAAAATGGCGCACGAGAATAAACGTGTTTTTTCTGCAACACGCACTGATCGAACAAACCTCTCTCCGTCTGGAGGAAGATCTCATATGTTGGACTCGGTAGTCTTATATCGCTGTGAGCAGGGTTCGAACCTGCGCGGGGAAACCCCATTGGATTTCTAGTCCAACGCCTTAACCGCTCGGCCATCACAGCTCGATCTCTACATGACTGATCAGGAAACAAAAAAAATATCGCTGAAAAAAAATGGCGCACGAGAATAAACGTGTTTTTCTGCAACACGCACTGATCGAACAAACTTCTCTCCGTCTGGAGGAAGATCTCATATGTTGGACTCGGTAGTCTTATATCGCTGTGAGCAGGGTTCGAACCTGCGCGGGGAAACCCCATTGGATTTCAAGTCCAACGCCTTAACCTCTCGGCCATCACAGCTTGATATTCTAACAAGTGACCAAGGAGCAAAACATGGATGCAACAAGTCACTGCAGAAATGAAGGCAAACATGAAGTAAACAGGAGATCTCCAGAAGTTTTGGACGTTCTCCCTCGATCTTCTATTGAGCAACTTCTGGTGCATTGAATTTAAACTAGGAATTCGCTGTGAGCAGGATTTGAACCTCCGCGGGTAAACCCCATTGGATTTCTAGTCCAACAACTTAACCGCTCGGCCATCACAGCTCGATCTCTACATGACTGATCAGGAAACAAAAAAAATATCGCTGAAAAAAATGGCGCACGAGAATAAACGTGTTTTTCTGCAACACGCACTGATCAAACAAACTTCTCTCCGTCTGGAGGAAGATCTCATATGTTGGACTCGGGAGTCTTATATCGCTGTGAGCAGGGTTCGAACCTGCGCGGGGAAACCCCATTGGATTTCAAATCCAACGCCTTAACCTCTCGGCCATCACAGCTCGATATTCTCACAGGTGACCAAGGAGCAAAACATGGATGCAACAAGTCACTGCAGAAATAAAGGCAAACATGAAGTAAACCAGGAGATCTCCAGAGGTTTTGGACGTCTCCCTCGATCTTCTATTGAGCAAATTCTGGTGCATTGAATTTAAACTAGGAATTCGCTGTGAGCAGGATTTGAACCTGCGCGGGTAAACCCCATTGGATTTCTAGTCCAACGCCTTACCGCTCGGCCATCACAGCTCGATCTCTACTGACTGTTCAGGAATCAACAAAAATATCACTGAAAAATAATGGCGCACAAGAGTAAACATGTGTTTTTCTGCAACACGCACTGATCAAACAAACTTCTCTCCGTCTGGAGGAAGATCTCATATGTTGGACTCGGTAGTCTTATATCGCTGTGAGCAGGGTTCGAACCTGCGCAGGGAAACACCATTGGATTTCAAATCCAACGCCTTAACCTCTCGGCCATCACAGCTCGATATTCTCACAGGTGACCAAGGAGCAAACATGGATGCAACAAGTCACTGCAGAAATAAAGGCAAACATGAAGTAAACCAGGATATCTCCAGAGGTTTTGGACGTTCTCCCTCGATCTTCTATTGAGCAACTTCTGGTGCATTGAATTTAAACTAGGAATTCGCTGTGAGCAGGATTTGAACCTGCGCGGGTAAACCCCATTGGATTTCTAGTCCAACGCCTTAACCGCTCGGCCATCACAGCTCGATCTCTACATGACTGATCAGGAAACAAAAAAATATCGCTGAAAAAAAATGGCGCACGAGAATAAACGTGTTTTTCTGCAACACGCACTGATCGAACAAACTTCTCTCCGTCTGGAGGAAGATCTCATATGTTGGACTCGGTAGTCTTATATCGCTGTGAGCAGGGTTCGAACCTGCGCGGGGAAACCCCATTGGATTTCAAATCCAACGCCTTAACCTCTCGGCCATCACAGCTCGATATTCTCACAGGTGACCAAGGAGCAAAACATGGATGCAACAAGTCACTGCAGAAATAAAGGCAAACATGAAGTAAACCAGGAGATCTCCAGAGGTTTTGGACGTTCTCCCTCGATCTTCTATTGAGCAACTTCTGGTGCATTGAATTTAAACTACGAATTTGCTGTGAGCAGGATTTGAACCTGCGCGGGTAAACCCCATTGGATTTCTAGTCCAACGCCTTAACCGCTCGGCCATCACAGCTCGATCACTACATGACTGATCAGGAAACAAAAAAATATCGCTGAAAAAAAATGGCGCACGAGAATAAACGTGTTTTTCTGCAACACGCACTGATCGAACAAACTTCTCTCCGTCTGGAGGAAGATCTCATATGTTGGACTCGGTAGTCTTATATCGCTGTGAGCAGGGTTCGAACCTGCGCGGGGAAACCCCATTGGATTTCTAGTCCAACGCCTTAACCGCTCGGCCATCACAGCTCGATCTCTACATGACTGATCAGGAAACAAAAAAAATATCGCTGAAAAAAAAATGGCGCACGAGAATAAACGTGTTTTTCTGCAACACGCACTGATCGAACAAACCTCTCTCCGTCTGGAGGAAGATCTCATATGTTGGACTCGGGAGTCTTATATCGCTGTGAGCAGGGTTCGAACCTGCGCGGGGAAACCCCATTGGATTTCAAATCCAACGCCTTAACCTCTCGGCCATCACAGCTCGATCTTCTCACAGGTGACCAAGGAGCAAAACATGGATGCAACAAGTCACTGCAGAAATAAAGGCAAACAGGAAGTAAACCCAGAGAACTCCAGAGGTTTTGGATGTTGTCTTTCCATTGTCTGTTGAGCAACTTCAGGTGCATTGAAATTAAAACTAGGAATTCGCTGTGAGCAGGATTTGAACCTGCGCGGGTAAACCCCATTGGATTTCTAGTCCAACGCCTTAACCGCTCGGCCATCACAGCTCGATCTCTACATGACTGATCAGGAAACAAAAAAAATATCGCTGAAAAAAAATGGCGCACGAGAATAAACATGTTTTTCTGCAACACGCACTGATCGAAAAAACTTCACTCCGTCTGGAGGAAGATCTCATATGTTGGACTCGGTAGTCTTATATCGCTGTGAGCAGGGTTCGAACCTGCGCAGGGAAACCCCATTGGATTTCAAATCCAACGCCTTAACCTCTCGGCCATCACAGCTCGATATTCTCACAGGTGACCAAGGAGCAAAACATGGATGCAACAAGTCACTGCAGAAATAAAGGCAAACATGAAGTAAACCAGGATATCTCCAGAGGTTTTGGACGTTCCCTCGATCTTCTATTGAGCAACTTCTGGTGCATTGAATTTAAACTACGAATTTGCTGTGAGCAGGATTTGAACCTGCGCGGGTAAACCCCATTGGATTTCTAGTCCAACGCCTTAACCGCTCGGCCATCACAGCTCGATCACTACATGACTGATCAGGAAACAAAAAAAATATTGCTGAAAAAAAATGGCGCACGAGAATAAACGTGTTTTTCTGCAACACGCACTGATCGAACAAACTTCTCTCCGTCTGGAGGAAGATCTCATATGTTGGACTCGGTAGTCTTATATCGCTGTGAGCAGGGTTCGAACCTGCGCGGGGAAACCCCATTGGATTTCTAGTCCAACGCCTTAACCGCTCGGCCATCACAGCTCGATCTCTACATGACTGATCAGGAAACAAAAAAAATATCGCTGAAAAAAAATGGCGCACGAGAATAAACGTGTTTTTCTGCAACACGCAGTGATCGAACAAACCTCTCTCCGTCTGGAGGAAGATCTCATATGTTGGACTCGGTAGTCTTATATCGCTGTGAGCAGGGTTCGAACCTGCGCGGGGAAACCCCATTGGATTTCAAATCCAACGCCTTAACCTCTCGGCCATCACAGCTCGATATTCTCACAGGTGACCAAGGAGCAAAACATGGATGCAACAAGTCACTGCAGAAATAAAGGCAAACATGAAGTAAACCAGGAGATCTCCAGAGGTTTTGGACGTTCTCCCTCGATCTTCTATTGAGCAACTTCTGGTGCATTGAATTTAAACTACAAATTCGCTGTGAGCAGGATTTGAACCTGCGCGGGTAAACCCCATTGGATTTCTAGTCCAACGCCTTAACAGCTCGGCCATCACAGCTCGATCTCTACATGACTGATCATTAAACAAAAAAAATATCGCTGAAAAAAAATAGCGCACGAGAATAAACGTGTTTTTCTGCAACACGCACTGATCGAACAAACTTCTCTCCGTCTGGAGGAAGATCTCATATGTTGGACTCGGTAGTCTTATATCGCTGTGAGCAGGGTTCGAACTGCGCGGGGAAACCCCATTGGATTTCTAGTCCAACGCCTTAACCGCTCGGCCATCACAGCTCGATCTCTACATGACTGATCAGGAAACAAAAAAAATATCGCTGAAAAAAAATGGCGCACGAGAATAAACGTGTTTTTCTGCAACACGCACTGATCGAACAAAACCTCTCTCCGTCTGGAGAAGATCTCATATGTTGGACTCGGTAGTCTTATATCGCTGTGAGCAGGGTTCGAACCTGCGCGCGGGGAAACCCCATTGGATTTCAAATCCAACGCCTTAACCTCTCGGGCCATCACAGCTCGATCTTCTCACAGGTGACCAAGGAGCAAAACATGGATGCAACAAGTCACTGCAGAAATAAAGGCAAACAGGAAGTAACCCAGAGAACTCCAGAGGTTTTGGATGTTGTCTTTCCATTGTCTGTTGAGCAACTTCAGGTGCATTGAAATTAAACTAGGAATTCGCTGTGAGCAGGATTTGAACCTGCGGTAAACCCCATTGGATTTCTAGTCCAACGCCTTAACCGCTCGGCCATCACAGCTCGATCTCTACATGACTGATCAGGAAACAAAAAAAATATCGCTGAAAAAAAATGGCGCACGAGAATAAACGTGTTTTTCTGCAACACGCACTGATCGAAACAAACTTCTCTCCGTCTGGAGGGACATCTCATATGTTGGACTCGGTAGTCTTATATCGCTGTGACCAGGGTTCGAACCTGCGCGGGGAAACCTCATTTGATTTCAAGTCCAACGCCTTAACCTCTCGGCCATCACAGCTCGATCTACTGACTGTTCAGGAATCAACAAAAAATCATTGAAAAATAATGGCGCACAAGAGTAAATATGCATTTTTCTGCAACACGCACTGATCGAACAAACCTCTCTCTTCCGTCTGGAGGAAGATCTCATATGTTGGACTCGGTTAGTCTTATATCGCTGTGAGCAGGGTTCGAACCTGCGCGGGGAAACCCCATTGGATTTCAAAATCCAACGCCTTAACCTCTCGGCCATCACAGCTCGATCTTCTCACAGGTGACCAAGGAGCAAAACATGGATGCAAACAAGTCACTGCAGAAATAAAGGCAAACAGGAAGTAAACCCAGAGAACTCCAGAGGTTTTGGTGTTGTCTTTCCATTGTCTGTTGAGCAACTTCAGGTGCATTGAAAATTAAATAGGAATTCGCTGTGAGCAGGATTTGAACCTGCGCGGGTAAACCCCATTG